>NW_011494689.1:35188-41668 GCF_000754665.1 Bison bison bison | reverse complement strand
CACCCCGCACCCCGCTTCCTGACCTCAGCCCCCCCCCCATCCCGGAGGTTGCCCCCCTCACCTGTGTGCACGCGCAGGTGCACTTTGAGGTGGTGCGCTGAGCGGAAGGATTTTCCACAAAATGGGCAATCCTTGCCGGTGGCCCCCCGGCCCCCTTCAGGCCGGGCCCCTCCAACTAACAGACCATTCTCTTCTGCAATACACGCATTAAAAGAAGTCAGAAGGACCCGTTGCCCTAACTCTATTAGGTCCATGTGCCCCCATACCACCCACAGAACTGCTTCCCCTCCCAGCCCAGGAGGAAACAACACGTTTGCGGGAACCTGAGAGGTTCGACTTGCTCTGAGTTGGACTGTGCCCTCAAAGAGTAGTAAAGCCTCTAAGGGAGGAAACCCGAGAAGAGGCAGGTCCTTTTTAAAAGGAGCGGGCAGGAGGGCAGTGGTGGCGTCAGAGTGGGCCACAATGTGGAACACCTTAGAGGAGATCCTTACGTACCCTGCGTGGCGGTGGACCTCGCCTGGGCCCCCGCGGCAGGCGCAGAGTGCCCTGGGGCCTCGCCTGGGCGCGAGGGCAGGGAAGCCAGAGGGCCCACCGCCCTGCTCCGGGCCCAGGTCTCTTCCTCTGCCTCCACCACCTCCTCTTCCTCGTCTGGCTCCTCAGCGCGGTGCCGGCGAGCCCGGGCTGGGAGAGCAGAGGGCAGCGGGCGGAAGCTTCCAAAGCTGCGGCCAGCCCCAGGCTCAGCGCCCTCACCATTGGGCCGCGCCTCGCCAGCTCGTAGGCTCAGGTAGCCCAGGAGGCTCGGAGGCTCACGGCGCTCAGCGGGGGTGGGCGCTGGAGCCAAGAGGAGCGCAGGGCCCAGAGGCTCATAGGCAAGTAGGCCCAGGTCAGGAGGCTGGGGGGCCCGGGCAGGCCCGGAACCAGGCCCCGGAGCACGCAGTGGGCCCAGCTTGCTGGCGTGCACTTTCATGTGGTTCTTTAGGAACCAGGGCTCCTTGAAGCAGCGGCCACAAACAGGACATGCATGATCGAAGGAGGCCTTGTGCTTGCGCATGTGACCCTTGAGAAACCAGGACTGCGTAAAGCTCTGGCCACACACTTGACAGCGGAACTCTGGAGGCGCTGGGGGCGTCCTCGGGAGCAGCAGGAGCGGGGCGGGGGTTGCCTCACTTTCAGGCTCTGGCTCTGGCTCGGGGACCGATCTAGGTTCAGGCTGGGGTGGAGGTTGAGGCTGGGGCGCAGCCGAGGTGGCCGCCAGGGGGCGCTCGGGAGCTCCGTGGGCCGTCAGGCTGTGGTGCAGCAGCTCCTCCTCCTGGCTGGAGCCGAAACTGCACAGGCCGCACTTCCAGGGCCTGTGCAGAATGTGCAGGTGGCGTTCGCGCTCCGCCGCGGTGCGAAATTTGCCTTTGCAGAAGGGGCAACGGAAGGCGGACGACGAAGAAGTCTGGGGCCGCGGCAGGCCCTCGGTGGCAGGGGTGGCCTGCAGGCCTCCTGAACTTCGAGGTCTCCCCAGCCGGGCCTCCCGCAGTAGAGCTCGCTCCTCCAACTCCAGCAACAGGCGCGCTGCGGGGCTTCGCGGGCGCTCGGGCTGATGCGTGCGCAGGTGTGAGCGCAGCAGCGCCCGCTGCGCAGCACGGTGGCCACAGTGCGGGCACTGGAAGGCCTGGGCGCCTGGGTGCGCCCGCAGGTGCAAAGCCAGGATAGAGTTGAAGCGGAAGCGCTTCCCGCATACAGGGCAGGGGAAGCGCCGTTCGCCTGCGCGACTCTCAGACCAGCCCACTGCTCCCATCCCTGGAGACCCGGCGCTCACGCCTGGCCCGTTGGAGTAGCGCTGCAGATCCAGTTCGCCGTCGAAAGCCGGGGGCGACGGCGCTAGGTGGCCGACCGGGGCGCGGGGACGTGAGCCCTGTGGAGAAAGATGTGAACAGAGCGAAGGGTGGAGAAGGGAGAGCTGTGGGGGAGACATGGACACGGAGAGCCAGAGGAACCCAAGAGAGGGTGGGTCGGGGCCTGAACCAAGAACACCGGGGGCCCCTCCCACTCACCTCGAGGAAGTTGGGGGATGAATGGGAACTGAGCTTTGGGGACCACGGAAATAATGGGAGGCCAGAGAGACAGAAAGAGAGGTAGGGAGGGGAGGAAGTATAGTTGCAGGTACTTGTAGGTTCAGGCCAGAGCCTCACTCACCTCCATGGACCCCCTTCACATTCTTTGGTTCTGAGGAGTGTACGGAAGAGGAGGGGGGAAAGCTGCTAGTGAAGGCAACAGGTGCTGAAGAGCTAAAGCAAGAAAGACAGATTTGGAGCAAAGGATGAGCCCTGATTTTCAGCAGTGGAAAAAGTCACCCCTAACCCGAGTCTCTTCCGGAGAGCCCCAAACTCTTAGCACCCTGGAATCTATCCCTTCTCCTTCCTGCCTTACATCCTGAGACAGGAGGAGGCTACTGTCTTCAAAACTTGTACTACTTTATTTGTCCACAAGGCTCCCTGATAACCCAGATTTCTTCCCCCCAAATTTTTCATTTTAAATGCCTTATGCAGAACCACCATCACCACCAACACCACCACGCCCCCCACCCACGTCTCCGCCACCCTGCTGGTGGAAGAGACCATCACAGTATACTCTTCTCTCATTTAGACTGGGCTGTGCAGTGGGAAAAGCAAACGGGGTCGGCTTGCCATGCTCCTCAGCTATCCAAGTGGGACCAGTTGCTCTCAGACCCCTAACTGACCAGCCAGCCAAACATTCTTCCAGGCTCCATAGTTCTTCCTTCTGCCTTTACCCTGTCTTTCTGTCTTTCCCCTTCATTCTTCCTCCCTCCGCCTGGATTCCTGATCCATTCATTTCCATTCATTACAGAGACTCATTCATGCATGGGAGAGAAACACCTCCCAGCAGCAGAGTCTGGAGACAGACAGAGGGGGAGGGGCATGAAGGGGGAGAGAGCCAGAGGGAAAGGGAATGAAGAGAGAGTTGGGGGAGGAGTGGAAGTTAAGGGGCGCTGCTGGCCTTGGGAAGGGGTTAAAAACTGCAAATACCAGATAGAATTCATCCCCTCATTTCAAACCTTGGAGCCTGCAGTTTGATGGGGCATCTCAGCCCCTTTGTCCAGGGCTGTTCCGAGGCAGGCTTTCCTCCTCTCTGCAGGGGAGAGGCTCCCTCACACAAGAGGAGGATTACACTGGCTCTGAGCTCAAGAGGCTGGAGTGAGGGACGGGGGGCGGGGCTGGGCCATCTGCACAGATAGGGGCTCAGCACATGCTCTGAGCTGAAAAGGGTTAAAATTCTCCAGGCTAAAATTCCCTGAGCCTGGGATGTGCAAAGCTCCAGTTCTGAGGAAGGAGAAGAGCATTGAGAGGAAGAGGACTTGGGGGTGGGGGTGGTGGGTGAGGATCTCCTGATTCTAAGCTGCAGAGGAGGTTAGCAGGACTTAGAAGCAACCCCAGAATTAAGATTCATGGAAATAGACCTAGGAGAATGACCAGAAGTCATCTAGTCTATCTTTCTTGCTTCCATATACAACTGTATGTGGTCAAAGCTAGACAAATGTGGACCTTACCTGATTTTTTTTTTTTTTTTTGGCCTGAGACAGAAAGAATGTTTGAGGTATAAAGAACCTGCTTACAATAGGTATTGTGAAACTGAAATAGGTTACTGAGAAAGAAAAGGATTCAGCATTATTTTGCTTAAGGAATTTTAACAGAAGAGAACTGAGCTAGGGTCAGCCCTGCAAAGAAAAAAGGCTCTGGAGACCTAACGGTGCTTTAATTTTTGACGTTTAGTAGATGGGACAAGACTCTGTGAAGGGTCAGGTACCTGTTACATGTGGAATCTGGGTGATGGGAATTTTGTTAACAGGAAATTAATTAACAAAATGTCTTTGTCCAAGGTCACTAAACAACCTCAACCACAACTTTTAATATCTTTATTTCTGCAGCTCCAAATTAAGGCATCCACTCTCATCTTCTGGATCCTCCAAATAAGCCCCTTTCCTGAGACCAAGAGCCTTGTTGAGTTCACTAAGTAATATAATGAAAGATGAATTAGTGTAGGACTGAAAGTACAAGACTATTGTGGGCCCAGTCAGATCATTAATAGCCCTGCAACCTTCAGTAAATCACTTAACTTCCCAGTTTACTCATCTGTAAAATAAGGGGATTAGACTAATTTATACTGATGGTCCCCTCCAGTTCAAAAGTTTTGTGGTTCTGAGTCATAGGACTCTTCTGGACCCCAGAGAGATGTTGAAACAAATGGTCATTCCTTCAGTACCATGGAGAGTGCAGTGGGCTACCAGAGGAGCCTCTTTGGCCACCTCCATACCATAGAGCAATGAAGTGCTAGAGGGGCCACATTTGCCATTTTAGCACCTCACATAAGGCAATGAGAAAAGCCAGAGGATTTTTTAAAATTCTTATCTGGAAACCATAGAGGGGGGAAAAACCAGTGGTACCAGAGGGATTATTTTGGCCTTTTGGATGTCACTGAAAATAGACAGATGTAACAGAAAATAGATGTAACTAGAAGAATTTTAATTAGCTATAAGCAGTGTTCTGACAGTTACAGTTTGTACATCCTGGAATGAGTTACTGAGGCATCATATTTGGGTCCATCACATTCTGTTGCTCTCCTGGGGATTCCCGGAACATCCTGGTGTACAGCCAATCTGGTATATTCAGAGGAAGCAGATGGTGGGGGAGGAGGGGGAGGAGGCTGGGAATACTGCATGGTCATAGCTGACTAACCTATGGGCACATACTCTGATTCTGAGAAGATTCTAGGGCCCTTAAAAGTGCCTATAGGATAGTAAACAAAATACCTCCTGGGAGACTGATCTCATACCAAGGCAAGTAGAGTAGGAATTGGGCAAAGCTTCCTCCCCAAAACAAAACAAAAACACTGCTTTCCACATAGCAGTTTTCCAGGACGGAAATGCAGTGATATACAAGAAGGCTCAAAGTGAAGCTGAATTCCCAGCAGGGAAAGTTTCCCCAGAGGGTAGCCTCAAATCAACAAAACCCACTGAGAGACCCTCCTAGGCTCAGGCAAGATCTCCAGAATCATCTCCTCACCAAAGAGGTCCCAAGAACCTGATCCCACAAGTTTTTCTCAGTAGGAGAAAGCACTGACAGAGCCCCAGAGCCCCAGATTTTATGAAATGACCTGGAACCCAGATCATGCATGCATTGCCCGTGGGCAATAATCAGAGTTTTCTATAGTCAGGCCCTAAACACCAACCACGAGACTTAGCCAGGCAGTAGCACTGACCTACTTCCCACCCTCAGTGGGAATCAAGGGTTATTTTGCCCTTATTTGGGTTCTACAAGGATGTAGGGCCAGGGATAGGGATCCAAAATCTTTCCAAAGCAATAGGCCAATTCCTTTTATGTGCTAGGAGACCTGGTGGGAAAGGGGGTGTGGACCATCAAGGGTTGGTGAGAAGACTCTTAGAAACAACAGGGACAAGTACATAGATGCATCTGCTGTCTGGAGGACCATCAGGATTCTCTCTCAAACTTTGTGTTTCAAAAGCTTTTAGGGTCAAAGTGTAAGGGGCAATGGTCAGGACTTGAACTATAGGGCCTGAAGGACAGTGACTAGATCTCTGTCTCTGGTCATCTCTAATACTTGATGTTTTCCCCCTCTGAGAATTTTTACGCCTTCCAAGTCCTCTAACATTATGATTAATGCTGTACTAGATGGAGTTGAAAGGGAACTCCTTAGGTGGTCTAGAGTCAAGACCACCTTTAACACATGGACACGCCACTAGTTCACTTTTATGGCCTCCTTTCCATGGTCCTCTGAACTGCACTGCTCAGGTGGCTCCCCCAAAACTGACCTAATAGCACAGCCTGCCCACCTTTTAGATTGAGTTCTTGGTAAAGCCTCCTTCCTTCCATCCTCACTACCCTGAGTGGGGGTTATAGTCCGCAAATGGACAGCAAGAGGTGAGAGGGAAGTACACCTGCTCACCTACAGCCACCCCACCATGGTGAATCTTATCCCAGAGGCATGTCCCAAGTTGACCCCTCTTCTGAAAGTTCCGAAGAACCTGGATCTGGGGGAGCGGCATGCAGCCAGCCCTAAGCCCCCTTAGCTGGAGCTGACCCTAGAAAGGTCAGAGTCTCAGCATCCATATGAACCTCAGTTCTCAGATTAGGGGGTAGGGAGTGGGTAGGAAAGCCTCTGGGAAAATCTCCTTCCCAGAAGTAGGTTGGCAAGTAGGGCAAGACCTTTGATCCTGCACAAGAGGTTCTTCTAGCAGCACCCCTGGCCCCTCCCGGGGAAGATAAACCAGAAGGATGATGGGGGACAGGGTTGGGAGACTGGGAGGCCAAGGCTCAGCTACCCGGGCCCGGAGAACAAAAGCTGAGTTGCAGCCGCCTCCGCCGCTGCCGCCGGCCGAGCTCTTTGTGACACTTTGTTTGGGACGCAGAGAGGGAAGCACCCCCCCATCCTCTCCCCTCCCCCATCCCCCGCTCC
>NW_011494689.1:29662-34396 GCF_000754665.1 Bison bison bison | reverse complement strand
CAGGAGACTGGAAGAGATTTTGAAAGGTCATCTCGTCCTTCCCCCAGCCTCCAAGCAGGACTGCCCCTCCCACCCTAAACCCGGACATACCAGGGAAGGAGCTGGCTCTGCCGCTCTTTCTGCCCCAACATGCACAGACTCGGGAAGTTCTTCCTGGGGTTTTATCTCAAAGCCTCTCCCTTACAATTTCTGTCTCTCTTTTGGGGGAGGAGGAGGGGCGATTATAGAGATAGTTAATGTCGGCCGTGTAAGAAACATTAAAGTTACTCTTCGGTCCTTTCTGTTCTTGATAAACAATTCCTGCTCCTTCCTCTCGAATTCTATTTTTCCATTCCTTAAGTTACTTTAATGGCTCTTCAATACAACAAATATTTACTGAGTGCTTACTGAGTACCAAGCACTACGCTCAGGGCCGTGGGGGATGAACACAGCAGGGGAATGCGGTACTCTCCCTCGAGGAGATTGTAATCTAGACAGGGACTACAAATTTGTAAATTGGACACTTAGATTTGATCAATATTTCACTGAACGCCTGATCACATATTTAATAGTATACAATCCTTCCAATAACACTTCTATAATTAGTCTGCATTTACAGGTAAGGAAAACAAGGCTAGTATTCTCTTTTCACTGGCCTACCAGTTAAGGGAAACTCAGTGCAAGCCTAACATCTCACATTCTGTCAGGCCATCGCCACAAAATAAAATTAATATACGTAAGGATAGAGGAGAGAGTAGACACAGCAGTTCTCAGGATTCCTTTAAATGTGATTCTCACTGCCCAGGAAAGAAGAGGGGGCACAGTGCTCCAGTGAGTTGGCACAGCACTGAGCAGGGCAGAAGTGGCTCACAAAGAAGGCCACTTGCCCCCCAGGACCCTGCCTCCTAGTTCTAACTCCTGGGGTCTTCTGGCTCAGTCTTCTGTCATCAATTAATAATAGCGACTCACATTTATTGAGTGTGTATGAGCCAGGTGCTGAACTGAATTGGTTCATATGCATTTTCTCTTTTAATACTTAAGGCAACCCCTTGAGATTGGTATTAATTTGCCTTTAATGATAAGAAAACAGAGATTAAGTAACTTGCCCAAGGTCACCTGGATTGCTCTGGGATTTGAACATAGATCTGGTTACCTCCAGAAGTCAGGCTTGCACCAAGGTGGGCTTTTCCTATTTTTGATCTACAGAATATATATTTGGGCCTAGGTGATGCTGCTTCTTTATTGCTGTTCAGTAGCTAAGTCGTGTGTGACTCTTTGCAACCCAAGTGCTGTAATATATGGGCATCAGGTATATCAGTATAAATTAATCAGCATCATTAATGGTTATTATGTACCCACCCTGAGTCAACAACCCTTCCCAGTCATATTACTGTCCCCCTTTTAATCACTCAGTTTCAACAAACTGAGGTTCAAATTGGTAGAATAATGTATCCAAGGCCACACAGCTGGGAAAGTGTCAGAGCTTGCCTGGCTTCAAGGCAACTTCTGTCCCTCAAAAATATTAATTGTTGCAATAGTGTCCTTTCCAAGACTGACCATTT
Organism: Bison bison bison; assembly: GCF_000754665.1. Classification (NCBI taxonomy): domain Eukaryota; kingdom Metazoa; phylum Chordata; class Mammalia; order Artiodactyla; family Bovidae; genus Bison; species Bison bison. Next base: position 32,855 of record NW_011494689.1, on the reverse strand, counting down.
AAGGACCATCTTCTAACATGTCTAACTACAGGTTATCACTGAGTCAAAAACAATCCCTACTATAAATAGAGCTCTCCATCCACTTAGTCAGTGCCCAATCCAGAGTAAATCCTTCAAGAAAGGAATGAGAGAGGAGAAATTGTCCAGAAAGTGAGAGATAAGAAGCCAGGTCTTGGCTGGTCTTGGGACAAATCTTCAAGTGGTAATGATGGGACTAATCCAGAGAGTGAGGTGGGATTTCCCTATGGAATGGCAAGTAAGTTAAGGAGGAAGCCCCCTAAAAAAAGGAAAAAAATTAGGTGGAAATGGGACATTGGAGCCCAGGGTGATAGTATCCATGTGGATAAGGTGAGTGATCAGAAGAGGCACAAAGGATGGGCAGAGACAGGGTCAACAGGAAATGGGAACAGAATGAGATAGGGCGAGGTGTCTTGTAGAGTGAACTGAGGCTGGTGTCTACCCACCGCCACTCCCTGGATCCATAAGCCCTCATAGGGACCTTTGCCCCACCACACCTCAGCCTTGATAGCCTGTCTCTGCCAGGACAAGTTTGTCATCTGCTCTGAGCTACCAGGGGCCCTGCCAGGAGCTCCAGGCCCGATTGGGACCCATCCCTTTGGAGCAGCTGCTTCAAGACTAGGTAGGTGTAAGGACTCTAAACCTCAACTTCCTGGATATTGAAAGTGGGCAGAGGGGCAGCTGAAAGAGATGTTGCTGTATGTCCTGTCTTCTGATGGGTGTCATAATGCATTTTTCCCAGGCTAGAAATCACGGAGCTCTAGTGGTCAAGGGAGCCATGGAGGACAGAGCTGGTCAGCAAGAGAGACCTAGCCTTCGTTTGGAAAAGCTACAGCACTGGGCCAGGCACAGGCAGAGTGGGCGCCTCCTGGTGCTGGCGGTGAGGCCAAGCTGCCCCACCCCGACCTTCAGCATGTTAACTTGTACCCCCAATTCAGTTCTACACATGTTTTGTAAGCACCTATCACGTGCCTGAAACTGTGCTAGGTTCTGAGTGGGAGGAGGGTGGAGGAAATATAGAATAAACAAGGGAAGACCCTTAATCTCCAAGTAGATTCTCCATATGGGGAAAACACACAGGTAAGTAACTGAACTACAACATGAGGCAGAAAAAAATTAAATGATATCTCCTTCTCCTTATGACCCTTGGTTGACTACTCTCTGGCACTATGATTCCTCCCAATCGCTGATCTCTGGAAGAGGCAAGGATTGGGAGGAAGGGAATTCCTGACAGTTTCCCTTCAACTACACTGCATCTGGCCTCCAGGTGAGCCAGCTATGGCTGGCAGTGGCTGTGGTGCCCTTTGCTGTCTCAGTAGCCTGCCTGAACTCTGCTTGTCACATGACCACAGCACTGCCACTTGGGCCTGGCATACTGGTAAGAACTACCACGTGGGAGGGTAGAAGGAAGGGCCCCTCCCTAACAAGCCAAACCTCACCACTTGCCTTTCTCATCATTCAGGGTCTCCTCACTGGGATTGTTACTCTTGAGCTGCGCAGAGCACCCCGTCTCTGGAAGGTGAGAGGGGAAAAGAATGTAGTACTATTATCCCACCCCCTGAAACACATACACACATGCACATCTCAGTCTAGGAAGTGAATTTCTCACTGTTGACTAATTGTGTCAGCTCTCTGCCCATGACTGGCCTAAAACCCTGAGGGGATAAAATAAGAAAGTTTAAAGGGCTGATGGTCTTGTTTGGAGGTGGAGGAATAGGAGCTGAGTTTTGTTTTCAGCTAGGCTACAGGTGGGGCTTGAGGTTCCAATGAGTCCCCTAGGCTGGCAGGACTCAACTGGCTCACTGGCAGGTGCGCGCCATGATGATATTCAACACCTTTAATCTGATCTCGGGCTTCATCGCATTGGTGGTCGAGGTGATGAAGACAGCCTTGATGTCTGCCCCAACTGTCCCCTCCGAGGTACAAGTAAATAAAGGAGAATGTGGGAGGATGTGGAGGCAAGAGGAGGGGAAAGGACAAGGGCAGATAGGTGCAGGGTCCCCTGCAGCATACCCTCAGCCCCATCTACCTACAGCTAGCCGGCTTGCTGGTGCTGGAGCTCAGCGCTGAGGCCTTCACCCTAGGGGGAGTGCTGGTCTCAGCATATTCCCTGTTCCTGCTGAGCCAGAGGAAGCCAAGATGCTGCAGAAGCCAGAGTCTGCGCTACCAGGAGCTACAGGAGGTATTGAGGGTGGGGAGGAAGCAGAGAGCTAGAAACTTTTTTCACTGGCTCTTCTGGTCAATGGTACTTAAGGGAAAACAATGGGGCAGGGCAGGAGAGGTTGTTAAACTGAAACTTATTCGTTTTCTGGCTTTGGACATGTCTCTCCTAGTGATGGCTAGGAGACTCAGACGGTAAAGCAGTGCGGGAGACCAGGGTTTGATCCCTGGGTTGGGAAGATCCCTTGGAGAAGGAAATGGCAACCCATTCCAGTACTCTTACCTGGAAAATTCCATGGACTGAGGAGCCTGGTAGGCTACAGTCCATGGGGTCTGCAAAGAGTCGCACTCGACTGCAACTTCACTTTCCCTTTCTCCTAGTGATGGGCAACAGGAAACTGAGTATCTAAATGGTTGGGGCTAGAAATGTGGGAGAGCATTAGGAATGTGACTAAATATTGGAAGGACTGTGCGAACATGAGGGAAAAAATCGGAGAGGAGGAAACTGCGTCTCTCTGGGATTCCTCCTTTCTCACCCTTGATGTTTGCTCACCTCACAACTGTCTGGTTTTCAGGGCCTCTCAGAGTTGGAGGAAGTTCCTGAGTTGGAGACTGGTCCCACAGTGGCTAGCACAGCAAAGAGAACAAATCAGTGAGCTGGCAAGTGGAAGCAGACATGTGCTGCTCTCCTACCCCACAGGAACATTCTCCAGACTCTCCTGCACAGCATCCCCCTGAACTCAAACTAGATGGAGTCCCCTGAGACATACAGGAAGTCTGGTGGAGTGCCTTCAATTCTCCCTCTGACTAGGCCCCTTGCTTTACCCTTCCCTGCTGGGGAAAGCAATACCTAGAGTGAGTCTGCCATCACCTCACAGCCCTGAGAATCTGACTGCCTGCAAGATAAGATATCCTTAAACTAACTTTCAGCTAGATCCATTTCCTCCCTTCCATTCTTACCCACTGCCTCCCCAGCTTCACATCTGCCTCATCTCACTGTTTCCAAGATTTCCAC
>NW_011494689.1:27357-28984 GCF_000754665.1 Bison bison bison | reverse complement strand
GACGGTGTGGACAGGGCAGGAAGAGGGAGGGACACGGCGACCCAACCTAAGATTTTCCCGCCTCTTGTGAGCTAGCCGGTGTAAAGATCCCGCGTTGCAGCCACCCTTTCTCTCCAAGGCGGGAGCGGGACTGCGCAGGCTCAGCCTCTCGGCAGCCCTGCCGACCTTTGATCCCAGTTGCGGCGCGCTTGCAGAAGCTCTGGTTGTGCTCAACCCCCACCGTTTATGACCTTTGCAAGTGTGCAAAAATGGCAAGTTCAGGTGGGCTTGAGAAAAGCCCAGGAAAACGAGGGCACCCAGTAGCACCAACCCGAGAGCTTGCTAGCCGCTAGAGAAACTAGAACTGACCAAACCTGCAATACTAAAAACTCACCCCAAATTCACATAGTGCCGGGATGGGTGTGCGCCTCACACTCATTTTTGTTCCCACTTGAGAAGGCTGCTTCTCCAGGCTTAACCAAGCTCAGGCACCAGTGAGGAAAGAGCGCAGCCTGGCTGCATTGCCCTTACATTGCAGTGGTGCCAGCTGTTTGTGACACCTTGGGAGTGGTAATAGTTGCCCTATGACAAGATTGTGTGAGTATTAGTGGGTGGGGACAGTTCTGGGATTAGGCTCTGGAATGAGAAAACAAAATCTCCCCCAACCCCCTCCCCGTCTAAATGCCAGAATAATGGAGAGCTCATCTGTGAAGTACTCAAAATAATTTTCCTCAAAATCAGAAGGTGGTGGTAGCTGAAGAAGCTAGGAATGAAAGTCAACAATTCATTCTTAACTGTCTTCCACATAGGAGCAACAAGTTTTAGTCATATGATCAGATATCTAAGAATTGCATTTTAATTCTTGGAAAAGTTCAGTTACCATGCAGATGAACCTTGTATCAGGTTAGGCTAGGTTATGCTGTGGTAACAATGCCAAAATCTCAATGGCCTAAAACCACAAAGGTTTACTCTCTGGCAGGGTGCTCTGCTCCTTGTAAATTATTCAGGTACCCAAGTCCATGGACCACCACCATTTGGAGATCCTACCACGTCAGTTCAATTCAGTTCAGTCGCTTAATCGTGTCGGACTCTTCGCGACCCCATGAATCGCAGCATGCCGGGCCTCCCTGTCCATCACCAACTCCCGGAGTTTACCCAAACTCATGTCCATCGAGTCAGTGATGCCATCCAGCCATCTCATCCTCTGTCGTCCCCTTCTCCTCCTGCCCCCAATCGTTCCCAGCATCAGGGTCTTTTCCAATGAGTCAACTCTTCTCATGAGGCCAAAGTATTGGAGTTTCAGCTTTAGCATGAGTCCTTCCAAAGAACACCCAGGACTGATCTCTTTTAGGATGGACTGGTTGGATTTCCTTGCAGTCCAAGGGACTCTCAAGAGTCTTTTCCAACACCGAAGTTGAGAAGCATCAATTCTTCGGTCCTCAGCTTTCTTCACAGTCCAACTCTCACATTCATACATGACCACTGGAAAAACCATAGCCTTGACTAGACAGACCTTTGTTGGCAAAGTAATGTCTCTGCTTTTGAATATGCTATCTAGGTTGGTCATAACTTTCCTTCCAAAGAGTAAGCGTCTTTTAATTTCATGGCTGCAGTCACCATCTGCAGTGATTTTGGAGCCCCCAAAAAT
>NW_011494689.1:26028-27152 GCF_000754665.1 Bison bison bison | reverse complement strand
GCCCAGCGTTTCTCATGATGTACTCTGCATAGAAGTTAAATAAGCAGGGTGACAATATACAGCCTTGACGTCCTCCTTTTCCTATTTGGAACCAGTCTGTTGTTCCATGACCAGTTCTGACTGTTGCTTCCTGTCCTGCATACAGGTTTCTCAAGAGGCAGGTCAGGTGGTCTGGTATTCCCATCTCTTTCAGAATTTTCCACAGTTTATTGTGATCCACACAATCAAAGGCTTTGGCATAGTCAATAAAGCAGAAATAGATGTTTTTCTGGAACTCTCTTGCTTTTTTGGTGATCCAGCAGGTGTTGGCAATTTGATCTCTGGTTCCTCTGCCTTTTCTAAAACCAGCTTGAACATCTGGAAGTTCATGGTTCACGTGTTGCTGAAGCCTGGCTTGGAGAATTTTGAGCATTACTTTACTAGCGTGTGAGATGAGTGCAATTGTGTGGTAGTTTGAGCATTCTTTGGCATTGCCTTTCTTTGGGATTGGAATGAAAACTGACCTTTTCCAGTCCTGTGGCCACTGCTGAGTTTTCCAAATTTGCTGGCATATTGAGTGCAGCACTATCACAGCATCATCCTTCAGGATTTGAAATAGCTCCACTGAAATTCCATCACCTCCACTAGCTTTGTTCATCGTGATGCTTTCTAAGGCCCACTTGACTTCACATTCCAGGATATCTGGCTCTAGGTGCATGATCACACCATCATGATTACCTGGGTCATGAAGATCTTTTTGTACAGTTCTTCTGTGTATTCTTGCCATCTCTTAATATCTTCTGCTTCTGTTAGGTCCATACTATTTCTGTCCTTTATCGAGCCCATCTTTGCATGAAGTGTTCCCTTGGTAGCTCTAATTTTCTTGAAGAGATCTCTAGTTTTTCCCATTCTGTTGTTTTCCTCTATTTCTTTGCATTGATCACTGAGGAAGGCTTTCTTATCTCTCCCTGCTATTCTTTGGAACTCTGCATTCAGATGTTTATATCTTTCCTTTTCTCCTTTGCTTTTCGCTTCTCTTCTTTTCACAGCTATTTGTAAGGTCTCCTCAGACAGCCATTTTGCTTTTTTGCATTTCTTTTCCATGGGGATGTTCTTGATCCCTGTCTCCTGTACAGTGTCACGAC
>NW_011494689.1:24547-25928 GCF_000754665.1 Bison bison bison | reverse complement strand
TGGCGATAAGGCGTTCTTGATCTGAGCCACAGTCAGCTCCTGGTCTTGTTTTTGCTGACTGTATAGAGCTTCTCCATCTTTGGCTGCAAAGAATACAATCAATCTGATTTCGGTGTTGACCATCTGGTGATGTCCATGTGTAGAGTCTTCTCTTGTGTTGTTGGAAGAGGGTGTTTGTTATGACCAGTGCGTTCTCTTGGCAAAACTCTATTAGCCTTTGCCCTGCTTCATTCTGTATGCCAAGGCCAAATTTGCCTGTTACTCCAGGTGTTTCTTTACTTCCTACTTTTGCATTCCAATCCCCTATAGTGAAAAGGACATCTTTTTGGGGTGTTAGTTCTAAAAGGTCTTGTAGGTTTTCATAGAACCGTTCAGCTTCTTCAGTGTTACTGGTTGAGGCATAGGCTTGGATTACCGTGATATTGAATGGTTTGCCTTGGAAACGAACAGAGATCATTCTGTCGTTTTTGAGATTGCATCCAAGTACTGCATTTCAGACTCTTTTGTTGACCATGATGTCTACTCCATTTCTTCTGAGGGATTCCTGCCCACAGTAGTAGATATAGTGGTCATCTGAGTTAAATTCACCCATTCCAGTCCATTTTAGTTCGCTGATTCCTAGAATGTCAACGTTCACTTTTGCCATCTCCTGTTTGACCACTTCCAATTTGCCTTGATTCATGGACCTAACATTCCAGGTTCCTATGCAATATTGCTCTATACAGCATCGGACCTTGCTTCTATCACAGGTCACATCCATGACTGGGTATTGTTTTTGCTTTGGCTCCATCCCTTCATTCTTTCTGGAGTTATTTCTCCACTGATCTCTAGTAGCATATTGGGCACTTACCAACTTGGGGAGTTCCTCTTTCAGTATCCTATCATTTTGCCTTTTCATACTGTTCATGGGGTTCCCAAGGCAAGAATACTGAAGTGGTTTGCCATTCCCTTCTCCAGTGGACCACATTCTGTCAGACTCTCCACCATGACCCGTCCATCTTGGGTGGCCCCACAGGGCATGGCTTAGTTTCACTGAGTTAGACAAGGCTGTGGTCTGTGTGATCAGACTGACCAGTTTTCTGTGATTATGGTTTCAGTGTGTCTGCCCTCTGATGCCCTCTTGCAACACCTACTGTCTCACTTGGGTTTCTCTTACCTTGGACGTTGGGTATCTCTTCACGGCTGCTCCAGCAAAGCGCAGCTGCTGCTCCTTACCTTGGATGAGGTCGCCCCTCCTGACCTTGAACATGGAGTAGCTCCTCTCGGCCTTCCTGCGCCAGTGCAGCTGCTGCTCCTTGGACGTGTGGTTGCTCCTCTCGGCCGCCACCCCTGACCTCGGATGTGGGGTAGCTCCTCTCGGCCACTCCTGCACCATCGCAGC
>NW_011494689.1:22857-24427 GCF_000754665.1 Bison bison bison | reverse complement strand
TGCCATGTCACCATGAGACTAATCCCCCCTCCCCCGATCTCCAGCCCCTTCCCAAGTTGTGAAGTAAACATGAAGAATTGTTCAGGTTCTTAAATGCTTCTGCCTCAAAGGGATACATATCACTTTCACACACACTTCATTGAGGAAAACAAGTCATATAGCCGCACCCAACTTCAGAATGGTTAGAAAGGCAATCTTCATATGCCTGAAAGGGGAGTGGACATAGTTCACTGAAAGAAGAGGAGGTAATCATTTGCAAGGATTCTTGAACAACTAAACAGTGGGAATTCATCCATTCCAACAGTTATACCTGTATCTACTTCTCTGGTTTTGATACATGAACCACTAAAATGTAGTTCTTTTTTTTTCTTTGTCCATGTCACATGCCTCGCAGGATCTTAGTTCCCTGACCAGGGATGGAACCCATGCCCCCTACAGTTGGAGACATGAAGGGGACACGCCAGGCCTCCCTGTACATCACCAACTCCCGGAGTTCACTCAGACTCACGTCCATCGAGTCAGTGATGCCATCCAGCCATCTCATCTTCTGTCGTCCCCTTCTCCTGCCCCCAATCCCTCCCAGCATCAGGGTCTTTTCCAATGAGTCAACTTTTTGCATGAGGTGACCAAAGTACTGGAGTTTCAGCTTTAGCCTCATTTCTTCCAAAGAAATCCCAGGACTGGTCTCATTTAAGATGGACTGGTTGGATCTCCTTGAAGTCCAAGGGACTCTCAAGAGTCTTTTCCAACACCACAGTTCAAAAGCATCAATTCTTCGGCACTCAGCTTTCTTCACAGTCCAACTCTCACATCCATACATGACTACTGGAAAAACCATAGCCTTGATTAGACAGACCTTTGTTGGCAAAGTAATGTCTCTGCTTTTGAATATACTATCTAGGTCGGTCATAACTTTCCTTCTAAGGAGTAAGCATCTTTTAATTTCATGGCTGCAATCACCATCTGCAGTGATTTTGGAGCCCCCAAAAATAAAGTGTGACACTGTTTCCACTGTTTCCCCATCTATTTCCCATGAAGTGATGGGACCAGATGCCATGATCTTCATTTTCTGAATGTTGAGCTTTTTTACTCTCCTCTTTCACTTTCATCAAGAGGCTTTTTAGTTCCTCTTCACTTTCTGCCATAAGGGTGGTGTCATCTGCATATCTGAGGTTATTAATATTTCTCCCGGCAATGTTGAAGTTCTTAATAGAAACTTAATAGTTCCCCCTGCCAAGAATAATAAGATTGGGACTCAGAAAATCTAGACTTTGGTTTTGATGTGGAAGTTTGGGCAAATCAGACCTCTCTGAAATGCATTTTGCTTAAATGGAGATTATAATATTTACTCTCGCTACCTTACTGGAGGAGTAATGCTCAAAATTCTCCAAGCCAGGCTTCAGCAACACGTGAACCATGAACTTCCAGATGTTCAAGCTGGTTTTGGAAAAGGCAGAGGAACCAGAGATCAAATTGCCAACATTCGCTGGATTATCGAAAAAGCAAGAGAGTTCCAGAGAAACATCTATTTCTGCTTTATTGACTATGCCAAAGCCTTTGATTGTGTGGA
>NW_011494689.1:15241-22092 GCF_000754665.1 Bison bison bison | reverse complement strand
ATGGATGTGAGAGTTGGACTGTGAAGAAAGCTGAGCGCTGAAGAATTGATGCTTTTGAACTGTGGTGTTGGAGAAGACTCTTGAGAGTCCCTTGGACTGCAAGGAAATCCAACCAGTCCATTCTGAAGGAGACCAGTCCTGGGATTTCTTTGGAAAGAATGATGCTAAAGCTGAAACTCCAGTACTTTGGCCACCTTATGTGAAGAGTTGACTCATTGGAAAAGACTCTGATGCTGGGAGGGATTGGGGGCAGGAGGAGAAGGGGACGACAGAGGATGAGATGGATGGATGGCATCACGGAGTCAATGGACGTCAGTCTGAGTGAACGGGAGTTGGTGATGGACAGGGAGGCCTGGTGTGCTGCAATTCATGGGGTCTCAAAGAGTCGGACATGACTGAGCAACTGAACTGAACTGACTGAAGGCTCAAATAAATCACACATGAGAAAACAAAAAAAACTTTAAAACTATAAAGCACTTCAGAGATTGAAAATAAATTGCCTATAGAAATGAGAAATGGTGTAAATAAGTGAAGCAGATTAGGCATGAGTTAATAGGGAGTGATGGGAACTATGGCAAACTAGAAAGCCCATATTTTGTTTAAAGACTAACCCTACTCAACTCTACCCAATTATTGGCATGTGGGACTGTGGGCTTAGTATTGCCATTGTTCCAATTTTTCTATAATAGTCAAAAATTCTGACTTTTAAAATGTAAAATCTTCTGATTTTAAAATATTAACAACTGATTTTCTTAAAACTGAGTACCAGATTTGGTCCATAGTCCTTCAATTATTATCTCTCCTTTATATACACATATGGTAGAAATTTAGAGTTTAGATGTACAATATGGTTCTTGTAGGCCATCAAAGCCTTTTATAAAATTCAAGAGTCCTGTAGAGATTTAACATTAGGTTCTCAAAACCATTTTTTAAGAATCATATCCCTCTCATATTGATTTTCAGGGAAGGGTATTTTGCCCCACAGGGATTACTTGGCAATTTTTGGTAGTGACAGCTTTTGGTAGTGACAGTGGGGGTGGGGTGGGGAAGACTATGTAGGCAAAAGAGTATTAAGAGGATAAATTGGAAGATCAGAGATTTAGTCCCAGTGCTACTGTTGCCCCTTTCCTGTGCATTGTCCTCTGCAAGCTGCAAGTAAAGACTGTGAGACTTGTCCTGTGGTCCTCATTATCCCCCCACCCTTCCCGGCATACTGCCTACTGCCAGAGTTACTAGCTGCTCCATGAAAGCATTCTGCTTTGCTCAATGCTTCCCAGCAACCATTGTATCTGTCCCTTCATCAGTTTGGCAGCCGCTATAGAAGTCACTCATGTTTTACTTGAATTGCTGCCCATTGGAACTTCACAGAAAGAAGTGACTGTGACAAGGTTCCTGCTGACGTCAGTTTTAAAGGCCTTGACCCCATCCCCTGCTTTAAGCATTTGAGAAATATGTGGCTTCATATGCGACTGAATTCTGAGGTGGTTGGGAAATTCTCCGTGTTGATGAATTTTACCCTGATTTTTTTGAAATTCAGTCATTTATTCTGACCTCAAATACATGATTGTAGACAACAGACATTTCCCAAATGAAGTATCAGCTTTTGCAGACGGTTCGGGTTTTGTGTCCTGGGCTTTGTCCTCTGCTGCCATCTTGTGGCCTCTTTGCTGCCGGGGTTGAGGTCTCACAAAGGGCCTTGCCTCCAGGTAATGGCGTGTGTCAGTGGCTTATGGCTTAGTTGGAGAAGGACTCTCTGCTCACTGTTGGGTACGCGCCAAATCCCTCCCCTGCTATGAGTCCACCTGGGCCATGATGCACGCCAAGCGCGTAGCAAGTAGGCTGGAGGCACAGGGCCCTTCTGGGTCATTCCCAGCCCTTGGGCCTCCATGTGTTATGCAATCCTGGACTCAAGCCAGAAAATCAGTAAACTCAACTACCCAGGAGTAATCGGAGCTGACCTCGCTTGCTTGGCCCAGTGAATGCCCTGCAGCCTCTCTCTACTCACTGTCAGGGCTGAGTTATTCTTTATCTTAGTGAGAAGAGATGATTACCTCATCAGGATTTTGTTTTACTGTCTAGGCCCATTTTGGTTTGCTCTGTGTACACACCGTTGCTTCTTGGCTTGTCCAGCCAGTACTGCTACAAGTTCAATGTTTAATTGCTGGATTGAGCAGGACAGTGGCAGTGTGTGTCACTGTTAAGCAGTGTTTCCTATAAGGATGACAGGATCTGAGCACTGTAGTGATCAGAGGTCCATGCCCAAGGCACAGGGAATCTAGGAGACTGCCCTTGTAGCTGGGCTGTTGGTGACTGAGCAGCAAGTGACTCGTTCTGGAGGAAAGGCAGGAAAACTTCTAGTTGGTGCTATTTTTCTTTCATTATAATAATGTATTTAAAACCTTCCAAGCGTTAAAGTATTAATAAATGTATAGAACTGTCTCCTAGCTGTTTGCCCTTCCTGTATATTTTACACATGTTTGGCTTTTTATGGAGAGCCCAGACTCTACCAGGCCCTCCTTATCCCTAATTGCAGAATTGGAGGAGGAGACAATGGAGGAGGGGGAGGAAAAACAGTTGCCTGTAGTTTGTTTTAATATGCTTTCCCATGTGTAAAAATTTAGGGGAGTCTGGTGCTCTGTGATGACCTGGAGGAATAGGATGGGGGAAGGCGAAGAAGGCTGGGGAGGAAGGGCTATATCTATAATTACAGCTGATTTGCATTGCTGTATGGCAGAAACTAACACAACACTGTAAAAAAATTTTTTTAATTAAATTTAAAAATAGAAAAAAAAGACCAAAATTCAGGGAAAGGGCCTCCTTGTATAATTTCCTAGGCTATTAAACTGGTATGTGTTGCTTTATAACTCAGATGCTGTTTATTTAATAGGAGTTGTCTTCTGTTTCTTTTGTTTTTCCTTCTTTGCTTATATTTTTTCAGCTTTATTTTAATTATATTTTGTGGTTCATGTTATTCCTTTTTATTTTTATAAATTTTTTAAAAAACTTATTTATTTTTGGCTGCTCTGGGTCTTCATTGGTGCACATGGACTTTCTCTAGTGTGGCTAGCAGAGGCTACTCTTTAGTTATGTTGTGCAGGCTTCTCATTGCCATGGCTTCTCTTGTTGGCGAGCATGGGCTCTAAGGTATGCAGGCTTCAGTCGTTGTGGTGCATGGGCTTAATTGCCCCGTGGGATGTGGGATCCTCTCGGACCAGAGATTGAACAGTGTCCCCAGGATTGGCAGGGAGATTCTTAAGCACTGGACCATCTGGTAAGTCCTATATGTTATTCTTGATTCTACTTATGATCTGAATCTCTGGTTTATTTTTCTTATCAGAAACTTTTCCTGTGTTCAATCCAGAGTGAGTGAGTTGTTTTTGTTGACTCTTATCTATTTTTCCTTGCCTTTTAAAGTTTCTTGTTTATAAAGTATTTTTCTACAAGTCCAAGCTCCTCAGATAGAGGAGCTTTGCTTCTTTATAATTCTATGCTCACTTTATGTATGAGGAAACTACTCTGTATCCACTCTTGTGCTTTAGATAAAATGAGAGGACTCAACGTCATGGCATAAGAGGAACAGGACTGATGTCTTTGTAAATCTCACAGATAATTATGAGGAAGAGAAACTATTGTTAGTGAGCCCAAGATGTGAAGCTGGGTCCAATGGTGTTCGTATTATAGAGAGGCAGAGAGGCTGGTTTTCAACCAAAAAAGAGAAATGGAACACCTTTCTAAAGATGAGCTGCTTTGAAGTTAATCTCTCAACCTCTGGGTAATGTTTGAGGTGTTTTCTGCAATGCACTTCTGTACAGTTAAGTTGTTGAAGTGAGTTTTCAAGTATCAACCAAACAGTTGGAATGTTGTTGTTCAGTTTCTGAGTCATGTCCAACTCTTTGAGACACCATGGACTGTAGCACACGAGGCTTCTCTGTCCTTCACCATCTCTGGGAGCTTGCTCAAACTAATGTCCATTGAGTCAGTGATGCCATCCAACCTTCTCATCCTCTGTCATCCCCTTCTCTTCCTGCCTTCAATTTTTCCCAGCATCAGGGTCTATTCTAATGAGTCTGCTCTTTGCATCAGATAGCCAAAGTACTGGAGCTTCAGCTTCAGCATGAATCTTTCCAATGAATGTTCAGGACTGATTTCCTTTAGAATTGACTGGTTGGATTTCCTTGCTGTCCAAGGGACTGTTAACAGGCTTTTCCAACACCACAATATTGGACTTTATATTCACCATCAGACACATCCACAACTGGGCATTTTTTCCGCTTTGGCTCAATCTCTTCATTCCTTCTAGAGCTATTTCTCTGCTCTTCTCCAGTAGCATATTGGGCACTTAACAACCTGGGGAATTCATCTTTCCGTGTCATATCTTTTTGCATTTTTGTACTGTTCATGGGGTTCTCAAGGCAAGAATGCTGAAGTGGTTTGCCATTCTCTTCTCCAGTAATGGTTGGAATAGATGACCTTTAATTTATTCTCCAACATTAAGATTTGGTTTCTCAGCAGTGAAGGTTTTGTTCTTTGACTGCTCTGGGTCTTCGTTGCACATGGGCTTTCTCTGCTTGCGGAGAGTGGGGGCTACTCTGTAGTTATGGTGCGTGGGCTTCTCATTGAGATGGCTTCTCTTGTTGTGAAACACAGGCTCTAGGGTGCTCAGGCTTCAGTAGTTGCAGCTTGCAAGCTCCAGAGCACAGTCTCAATAGTTGTGGCACACAGGCTTAGTTGCCCCATGGCATGTGGGATCTTCCTGGACCAAGGATTGAATAATGTTCCCTATATTGCAAGACAGATTCTTAATCACTGGACTAGCAGGGAAACCCCAGTGATGGTTTTTTAAATGGACCCACGCATAAGCTGGTGTCTTAGGCAGTAAAGAATCTGCCTGCAATGTAGGAGACGCAGGTTCAATCCCTGGGTTGGGAAGATCCCCTGGAAAGGGGAAAGGCTACCCACTCCAGTATTCTGGCCTGGAGAATTCCCTGGACTGTGTAGACCATGGTGGGGTCTCAAAGAGTCGGACACGACTGAGTGACTTTCACTTTCAAGGATGATGATGATGACAGCAGTGACTCAGTGATGGGCAAGGTGGGAGTCAGGACTGTTTTTTGCACACATTAGTGAAAAGTCAGAACAATCAAAACTCCAGTGAGAAGTTAAAGCCATGTCATGTCAAAATAGCTAAGTCAAAACATCTCACTTTGGCACATATGTTTCTTACTTTTATGCCTTATTCAAGCAGTGGTAAGTCCTAGCCCCAAATTGCTAACTGGTACTGATTCTTCAAGACTCAGTTTAGTCTTCACCTACTTTGGGAAGCTTCCCTGACTTCTCTCCTCACTAAGGTGCTTTTACAGTGCTCTACACATAATTCCATACTTACTATGAAGGGGATCAGAAGACTTCACCCCAAAGTGTGTCACATTGGCATGGAGATTGTCTTGATTAGAAGGTAAATAAGCAGCACACTCAGAAAGAGCTCTTTGCCCTCCCTCTAATAAAAGTGGAATATAAATTTCCCTTTGTAAATGTCATCCCCCTCCTATCTCTCATAGTGGGAGGAAGAAAAGCAACCATTACACGTCAGAGTCAGCACCATCATGAATGTACACAAACAACCATACTAAAATCACCATTATCTTCTATCAGTTTTCCCCGTATATTTAGTTTCCTGAAATCTATCACTCCTAGAGGCCTAAAATGCTTTTCCTTTGTCTTGTTACTTCTCCACAGTTTATCACCCTTTGTTAAAATAGTATATAATCCCCTGTGTCTAAGCACCTCTTTGATCCATCATTTCTTTTCTATGAAGAGCCTCTGTATATATAAAAATTGAAATATTAACAAGTGAAGTGTATATGCCTTTTTTCCTGTTAATTTGACTTTTATCAATTTAATTTGCAAGCTCCAGCTACTAAACCAAGAAGGTAGAGAAGTTTTTTCTTCCCCCCAAAATTAAACTATCATTTATGTGCCCACCTTTGAAGCAGGAACTGTTTTATTCATCTTTATAAGCCCAGAACCTAGCTAAGGGAATGGCATATAGGAGACATTCAATACACGTTGACTGACTGAATGAATAAATACACTAAGTCTGAAGGAACTTCAACATAGTAACTCCTATGCAACATTCTGACAGTCATTCAGTCTCTGCTAAAACATTAACAGTAACAGTCACTGGAGAAAATCACTCAATCATGGCAGCTGGTTCCACAACAAATTCCTGATCTCAAACTGCAGCTATATCCTAAAGGCAGCCCCGTAATATTAATACTACTATTGGCAGTTCTCAGTTTCCACAGCTGCTACTTCAAGTTTTTTGTCTTGTTTTGTTTTCAATAGTTATTCTAAAGTGCATCTAGAAGAATAAACAAATGATAATGAAAGAACGAGAAGGCAGGAAAGAAGAAAAAGAAAGAAGAGAGAAAGGGTTTCTAACAAGAGTAATAAGGTGAGACTTGGTCTATCAGCTATTAATGTATAAGATGAAAAATTAAAACACTATGGTATTGACATCAGAATAGATAGATAGATGAATGGAATAGAATAGAGTCAAAAGAAGAGCTCAAGTATATATAAGATTTAATAAATTTTAGTACTATTTCTTATCAGTTAATCATGAACTAAAATCCGTTTATGATATTGGAATAACTGCATAACTGTACCAAATTATACTTCTATCATATACCATACACCAAAATAAATTCTAGACATAAATGGAAAAAATCAAAATCATAAAAATATGAGAAGAAATATAGGTAATTATTTATATAACCCAGGTCAAATGAGAGCTTTTAGATATAACATTAATAACAGAAACTGCAAATAAAGCTAGTGGAGGTGATGAA
>NW_011494689.1:13226-15141 GCF_000754665.1 Bison bison bison | reverse complement strand
AGCGCTGCACTAAATATGCCAGCAAATTTGGAAAATTCATCAGTGGCCACAGGATTGGAAAAGGTCAGTTTTCATTCCAATCCTGAAGAAGGGCAGTGCCAAAGAATGTTCAAACTACCACACAACTGCATTCATTTCACATGCTAGCAAAGTAGTGCTCAAAATCCTTCAAACTAGGCTTCAACACTATGTGAACCGAGAACTTCCAGATGTACAACTTGCATACAGAAAAGGCAGAGGAACCTGAAATCAAATTGCCAACATACTTTGGATCATAGAAAAAGGAAAAGAGTTCCAGAAAAACATCTCCTTCTGCTTTATTGACTATGCCAAAGCCTTTGACTGTGTGGATCACAACAAACTGTGGAAAATTCTTAAAGAGATGGGAATACCAGACCACCTTACCTGCCTTCTGAAAAACCTGTATGCAGGTTAAGAAGCAACAGTTAGAACCGGACATGGAAAAATGGACTGGTTCAAAATTGGAAAATGAGTATATCAAGGCTGTATATTGTCACCCTGCTTATTTAACTTATATGCAGAGTACATCATGCAAAATGCCGGGCTGGATGAAGCACAGCTGGAATCAAGATTGTGAGGAGAAAAATCCATAGCCTCAGATATGCAGATGATACCACCCTTATGGCAGAAGAGGAACTAAAGAGCTTCTTGATGAAGGTGAAAGAGGAGAGTGAAAAAGCTGGCTTAAAATTCAACATTTAAAAAACTAAGATCATGGCATCTGATCCCATCACTTCATGGCAAATAGATGGGGAAACAATGGAAACAGTAAGAGACTTTATTTTTGGGGGCTCCAAAATCACTGCAGATGGTGACTGCAGCCATGAAATTAAAAGACGCTTGCTCCTTGGAAGAAAACCAATGACAAACCTGGACAGTTTAAAAAGCAGGGATTATTAAAAAGCAGGGATATTACTTTGCCTACAAAGGTCTGTATAATCAAAGCTGTGGTTCTTCCAGTGGTCATGTACAGATATGAGAGCTAGACAATAAAACAGGCTGAGTGCAGAAGAATCGATGCCTTCAGATTGTGGTGTTGGAGAAGACTCTTGAGAGTCTCTTGAACAGCAAGGAAATCAAACCAGTCAATCCTAAAGGAAATTAACCTTGAATATTCACTGGAAGGACTGATGTTGAACCTGAAGCTCCAATATTTTGGCCACCTGATGCAAAGAGCTGACTCATTGGAAAAGACCCTGATACTGGGCAAGATTGAAGGCAGGAGGAGAAGGGGACAACAGAGGATGAGATGGTTGGATGGCATCACCAATTCAATGGACATGAGTTTGTGCAAACTCCCGGAGATGGTGAAGGACAGGGAAGCCTGGCATGTTGCTGCCCATGGGGTCATAAAGAGTTGGACACTACTGAGCGAATGAACAACGAAGTAGAAACTGAAAGGAAAAAGATTGATTTCACATTAAAAACTTTAAGCTATCAAAAAAATTGCAATAAATAAAGGTAAAGTTCAAATGTAAAGTTAAAAGATGACAGAATAACATAAAACTAAAAGATGGTTAGTATCAGTACTGAATCTTTTCTTTTTTAATATTTATTTTTCTTTATTATTTGGCTGCTCTGGGTCTTAGTTGTGACATGTGGGATCTAGATCCCTCACCAGGGTTCAAACCCCGGCCCCCTGCATTGTGAGTGTGGAGTCTTAGCCACTGGGCCATCAGGGAAGTCCCTGAATCTTTTCTTACAGAGAAACTGAGCCAATTTACCAAACAAAGAAATACAGTAAAGAAACTTACATGGCGAATAAATTCAATTTATTTATTTATCTATTTTTTGGCTGCACTGCTCAGCATGTGAGATCTTAGTTCCCCAACCAGGGATGGAACCTGTGCCCCCTGCAATGGAAGCAAAGAATCTTAACCACTGGACTGCCAGC
>NW_011494689.1:4170-13126 GCF_000754665.1 Bison bison bison | reverse complement strand
TGCCAGCTGCTGCTGCTGCTAAGTCGCTTCAGTCGTGTCCGACTCTGTGTGACCCCATAGACGGCAGCCCACCAGGCCCCGCCGTCCCTGGGATTCTCCAGGCAAGAACACTGGAGTGGGTTGCTATTTCCTCCTCCAATGCATGAAAGTGAAAAGTGAAAGTGAAGTCGCTCAGTCGTGTCTGACTCTTAGCGACCCCATGGACCGCAGCCTACCAGGCTCCTCTGTCCATGGGATTTTCCAGGCAAGAGTACTGGAGTGGGTTGCCATTGCCAGGGAAGTCCCTAAATAGATGCAATTTAAAACAATAAGATGCTATTTTGTGTCAATCATATTGTTACTTTTAAATGCATAAAACCCATAATTGATGAGTGTGTAAGGAAATAGGCATTCTCTTATTTCTCTGATAGGACTGTAAATTGGTAAGCTGTAATGGAAAGCAACTTAACATCTTGTACATACAGATTAAAAATTGCCTATCCTTGGGAATTCTCTGGTGGTCCAGTGGTTAGGGCTCTGCACTTTTACTGCAGGAAGCACAGGTTTGATACCTGGTCAAGAAGCTAAAATCCTGCATGCTGCATGGCTTGGCCAAAAAAAAAAAAAAAATTGGCTACACTTAACCCAGCAACTCCGTATCTAGGAATTTTTTACAGGAATACTTTTGGACATATGTAAGGAGTTACCTACTGAAATGTTCAGTACATCATTAATTTTTAAAGTGCAAGCAGTTTTAAATATCTAACAATTTGGTGTGTGTGTTAGTTGCTCAGTTGTGTGTGACTCTTTGCAACCCCAGGGACTGTAGCCCGCCAGGCTCCTCCATCCCTGGGATTTCCCAGGTAAGAATGCTGGAGTGGGTTGCCATTTCCTTCTCCAGGGGATCTTCCCAACCCAGGGATTGAACCCAGGTCTCCAACATCGTAAGCAGACTCTTTACCATCTGAGCCACCAGAGAAACAATACAGTTGTTGATTTTTATTTTATTATTATTATTTTAAAATTTTACTCCACACCCACGCCCCCTGCAGTGGAAGCACAGAGTCCTAACCATCAGACTGCCAGGGACGTCCTAGTTGATTTTTAAAGTATAATAAACCTAGAGATTGAAATGTTATACTATATTACACTGGTATAAAAAGAGTAAAAGATGCCCATGGTATATTCCTAAGTAAAAAAATTTTTTCATCATTACATCCAATTAAAAAATGGCAAAAAGACTTGAATAAAAAAGTCTTTTGCCATTTTTCTCCAAAAAATTTGCAAATGGCCAATAATCACATGAAAATTATGTCAAGCATCATTAGTCATTAGGGAAATACAATTCAAAACCACAATGAGAGCTATAAGAACAACAACAACAAATGGAAAATAACAAGTGTTGGCACAGATGTGGAGGAATTGGATCTCTCATGTATTGCTGGTAGGAGCATAAATGCTGCTTTGGAAAATAGGTTGGCATTTCCTCAATAGGTGGGCATTTCCTCAATAGGTGGGCATTTCCTCAATAGGTGAGACATAGAATTACTATACGAGCCAGCAATTCTTATCTTATGCATTTACTAAACAGGTGTTCAAACAAAGATTTAGATATAAATATTCATAGAGAAAGGATGGAAACAACTCAAATGACCATCAACTAATAAATGAATACATACGATGTAGTATATCCATATAATGGAACACTTCTTATTCCACTATACAACATGGATGAACCCTGCAAATACTGTACTAAATGCAAGAAGCCAGACACAAAAGGCCACATATTGTGTGATTCCATTTATCTGAAATATCTAGAATAGGCAAATCCATGGAAACAAAGGGCATATTAATGGTTGCCATGGGCTAGGAAGAAAGAATGGGGCAAGACTACAAAATGGCTATGGGGTATCCTTTTGTGATGCTGAAAGTGTTCTGGAACTAGATAGTGGTAATGATTGCAGAACACTATGAATGTATTAAATGCTGCTGAATTGTATACTTTAAAATAGTTAAAATAGTGAAATGTATGTTATGTGAATTTTACCACAATAAAAAAAGCACATTACAAAACAGTAGGTATAGTTGGTTTTGTTTTTCTGAAGTATATGCATAGGAAAAAGTGTGTAGAAGGACAGGGACTCCTCTGGTGGTCCAGTGGTTAAGAATTGCCTTCCAGTGCAGGGGATGCAGGTCTGATCCCTAAACAGTTTCTGATCAGTCTCTCTCAGTCTTGCCTAACTCTTTGCGACTCCATGGAGCCTGCCAGGCTCCTCTGTCCTTCACTATCTCCCTGAGATTGCTCAAACCTATGTCCATTGAGTCGGTGATGCCATCCAACCATCTCATCCTTTGTCACCCCCTTCCCCTCCTGCCCTCAGTCTTTCCCAGCATCAAGGTCTTTTTGAATGAGTCAGCTCTTCACATTAGATGGCCAAAGTATTGGAGCTTCAGCTTCAGCATCAGTCCTCTCAAGGAATATTCAGGGTTGATTTCCCTTAGGATCGGCTGGTTTGATCTCCTTGTAGTTCAAGGGACTCTCAAGTCTTCTCCAGCCCTACGGTTCAAAAACATCAATTCTTCAGCACTCAGCCTTCCTTATTATCTGGCTCTCATATCCATACATGACTACTGGAAAAACTGTAGCTTATACACACACACACACACATAATCTGGATTTTAAATATTATTTTAAAGTTTTCCTGGAGGATACATGAGCATCGTGTAGTGTGAGAAGCTCCCTTTGTCTCACACCTTCAATTTACAACTAGTAAAACATCCCTAACTCAAGAAAAGCTCCCTGGATGCTAGAGAGATCCATACATCTGTACATGTGAAGGTGGGTGTGGATTGGAACACAGAGGAGGTGGAAGGTGGGGAAACAGCAGAGACAGTGCCCAGGATCCCAGCCCCTTGGTCACAGCAGCTGAGCCCAGCAAACAGCGGAGCAGGAGGGGCAGCAGACACAACTTCAACATCTCTGCTGCACAGGAAACAGGTCAGCGGCACTGGCGGGGCCGAGACAGTCCCTTCAACTGTGGTGACGCCTACAACTCTGTGCTCCCCTGCCCTTGCCTACTGCAGCAGTTACTGCAAACCAGACAACCCCAGACATGGTGGAGGTGTCCCTGACCCTGGCTCCCCCAGCTCTTCCCCTCCTCTCTCATCATGGTGGCAATGCTTGCAACCCAGACAACTTCGGACAAAACAAAGGTTCCCGCCGTCCCAGTGCCCCTGGTGGTGACACCAGCAACACCAGTGTTACTAGCAGCAGCAAGGCACTAGGAACCCCAGAGGCACAGGCAGCTACGATAAGGGCAGCAGTGACACCTTTGGCAAAAGTAATGGAAGATGGAAAGTGCTAATTCTCATATCTGGGCAGCAGCTCTGGTAAGAGAAACCAAAAACTTGTGCTATAGCACCACCTACCGATAAGCAAAAGAAAGGCCTTCTAGTGACCAGTTTGTTAAATTGTTAAAAGTAAACAAAACTACTTAAATAAGAAAAGTGTTCACTATTTCAAATGTGCTGGCAGAGGATCGGTTCATCAAGCATCATAAAAAAACATGATAACATAGTATCAAAAAAAGATAATGACAAGTCCATAGAACTGAAACAAAATTACAGAAGACTTCTAATCCAACTGTTAAAGAATTCAAAAATAGCTGTCATGAAGAAATGAAATGAGCTACAAGAAAATACAGAAAACAGCTCAATGAGCTCAGGAATAGAATCAATGAACAGAAGGAATATTTTACCGAAGAGAATGAAACTCTAAAAAAGAACCAAAGTAGAAATTGTGGAGATGAAGGGCTCAATAAATGAGATGAAGAATGCATTAGAAAGCATTGAAAACAGAGCAGGCCATATAGAAGAGATAATTCAGACTCAAAGATGGAAATCTAGAAATGATTCATGTAGAAGAGGAGATAATAAAACTAAGTTTTGTTTTGTTTTATTTTCAATGAAGAAACTATGAGAACTATCTACGTTAGGAAAGGCAACATAAAGATAATGGATATCCCAGAAGAAAGGAGGCAGAGGGAGCAATTTAAAGAAATAATAACTATTATTTAAAGAAATAATAACTGAGAATTTTCCAAACCTGGGGAAGGAAATGGATGTATACATTCATGAAGCTAGTACAACATCTAATTATATCAGTGCAGAAAGACCTTTTCCAAGACATATTAAAACTGTCAAAAGTCAGTGACAAAGAAAGAATTTAAAAGACATTGAGGGAAAAAAGAGTAACCTACAAAGGTACCACAATAGGCTATCAGCATATTTCTCACTAAAACCTCTACAGGCCGGAAGACAGCAAAATGACATACTCAAAATACTGAAAGATAGAAACTTTCAGCCAATAATACTCTATCCAGCAAAGTTATTATTCAGATATGAAGGAGGAATAAAGGCTTTCCCAGACCAACAGAAGCTGAGAGAGTTCATCAACACTAGATCTATTTACAAGAAATGTTGAAGGGAGCTTTTAAACCTGAAACAAAAAGGCAAAAGTACACAAAACTTTGAGTAAGGTGATGAATAGACAGAATGAGAAAAATGAAAACTCTGTATCAGAATACTGTTAAACAATATAGTCTAAAGTTTAAAGGGAGAAAAGTATTTAAAATAACTATAGCTTCTTCAATTTGGTAATGAACTCATGATATAAAGAAGGATAATTTGTGACAATAAGAACATGGAAGGGAAGAAGAAAAGGACAAACCTATATAGACACATGAAGACAAGATGCTATCAGCAGAAAAAGAAACTATAGTCCTAAAAAGGACTATTTTATCTTTGAGATATTTTATACAAACCTCATGGTAACCACACACACACACACACAATTGGAGCAGAGACATGAAACATGAACAAGAGGAAACAGTAAAACATCATAGAAAACCAAACCACACCAAAATAACAGACAGAAACACAAGGGAAAAGAAACAATAGAGATAAAGAGGAACTAGAAAACAGAAGATTAAATGGCAGGACTAAGTCCTCCTCTATCAATACTCACCTTAAATGCAAATGGATTGAATTCACTAAGTAAAGGATACAGAGTGGCTGGATGGATTAAAAAACAAGACCCAACTATATGCTGCCTTTGGGAGACTTAGCTCTAAAGACCAACATAGGCTCAAAGTGAAGGGATGGAAGATGATACCCCAATCAAATGGCAGCCAAAATAAAGCAGGTACAACCACTACTCATATCAGATAAAACAGACTTTAAGAAAATAAAGTAACAAGAGACAAAGACGTACCTAATGACAAATGGGGACAATCCTTCAAGAAGATATAACATTTCTTGATATAGATGGAACTAGTATATACAAATCAATTATTAATAGACCTATAAAGAGAAATAGACAGCAGCACAATAATAGTTGGGAACTTTAACATCCCACTACATCAATGGATAGATTATCCAGACAGAAATTCAATGAGAAAAACATCAGACTTAAATCAGGTGAACTTAATAGATTTATGCAGAAGACCGCGTTCAAAAGCAATAGAATACACATTCTTCTCAAGTGAACATAGAATATTTTCAAGGATATAGACTAGATGCTGGGACATAATACAGCTTTCAGTAAATTTAAGAAGCCTGAAATCACATCAAACATTTTTTCCATACATAACAATGTGAAACTAGAAATAAGTTACGAGAAAAAAGCTGGGAAAAATATGTGGAAACTGAACAACATGTTACTGAGAAACGATTGAGTCAATGAAGAAATAAAAGGAGAAATATAAAAAACACCTGAAGACAAAAATAATGACATACCAAAATCTATGGGATGCAGCAAAAGCAGTACTAGAAGGAAAATTTATGGCAACATAAGCCTACCTCAAGAAACAAGAAAAATCTCAAATAAACAACTTAACCTTATATTTAAAGGAACTAGAAAAGAACAAATGAAGCCCCAAAAAGGAAATAATAAAAATCAGAGTGGAATTAAATTAAATAGAGACTAAAAAGATATCAGAAAAGATCAATGAAGCTAAGAGTTGGTTCTTCGAAAAGATAAAAAAAAATAAAGACAAAATCAGAAATGAAAGAAGAGGAATTATAACAGAAACAACAGAAATACAAAGGATTATAAGAGAATGCTATGAACAGCTATACAACAACAAATTGGACAACCTAAAAAATAGGTAAATTCTTTGAGTATAGAACCATACAACCAATACTGAATCATCAAGAAATAGAAAATCTGAATAGACTGATCTCTAATAATGAGATTGAAACAGTAATAAAAACCTCCCAAAAAACAAAAGTCCAAGACAAGATGGCTTCTCTGGTGAATTCTACCAAACATTCAAAGGATATTTAATACCAATCCTCAAGCTATTCCAAAAAAATTGAAGAGGAGGCAATGCTTCCTAACTCGTTTTACAAAATGATTATGCCGATACCAAAACCAAACAAGAGCACTACAAAAAAAGGAAATTACAGGTCAATATCACTGATGAATATAGATGCAAAAATCCTCAACAGAATATTAGCTAACCAAGTACAATAGTACATTTAAGTTATCGCACACCATGATCATGCTTCCCTGGTGGATCAGCTGGTAAAAAATCCTCCTGCAATGCAGGAGACCTTGGTTCAATCCCTGGGTCAGGAAGATCCCTTGGAGAAGGGGTAGGCTACCCACTCCAGTATTCTTGGGCTTCCCTGGTGGCTCAGATGGTAAAGAATCTGTCTGCAATGTGGGAGACCTGGCTTTGTTCCCTGGGTTGGGACAATCCCGTGGAGGAGGGCATGGCAACCCACTCCAGTATTCTTGTCTGGAGAATCCCCATGGACAGAGGAGCCTGACCGACTGCAGTCCATGGGGTCACAAAGAGTTGGACATGACAGCGACTAAGCACAGCACAGCACATCGTGATCAAGTGAGATATATTCCAGGTATGCAAGGATGGTTCAACATCTGCAAGTCAATCAGCATGATACACCACATTAGAAATGAAGGATAAAAATCATATGATTATTTCAATAGAGTAGAAAAAGCATTTAACAAGATCCAACATCTACTTATCTGGGTAATGAAAATCTTTTTTGTACAGTTCTGTATATTCTTGCCACTTCTTAATATCTTCTGCTTCTGTTAGGTCCATACCATTTCTGTCCTTTATTGGGCTCATCTTTGAATGAAATGTTCCCTTGGTATCTCACATTTTCTTGAAGAGATTGCTAATCTTTCCCATTCTATTATTTTCCTCTATTTCTTTGCATTGATCATTGAGGAAGGCTTTCTTCTCTCTCCTTGCTATTCTTTGGAACTCTGAATTCAAATGGGTATATCTTTCCTTTTCTCCTTTGCCTTTTACTTCTCTTCATTTCTCAACTATTTATAACTTGTCAGACAACCATTTTGCCTTTTTGCATTTCTTTTTATTGAGGATGATCTTGATTACTGCCTCCTGTACAATGTCACGAACCTCTATTTATAGTTCTTCAGGCATTTTGTCTATCAGATCTAATCCCTTGAATCTATTTGTCACTTCCACTGTTTAATTGTAAGGGATTTGATTTAGGTCATACCTGAATCGTTTATTGGTTTTCCCTACTTTCTTCAATTTAAGTCTGAATTTGGCAATAAGGAATTCATGATCTGAGCCACAATCAGCTCCCAGTCTTGTTTTTGCTGACTGTATAGAGCTTCTCCATCTTTGGCTGCCAAGAATATAATCAATCTGATTTCGGTATTGACCATCTGGTGATGTCCACGTGTAGAGTTTTCTCTTGTGTTGTTGGAAGAGGGTGTTTGCTATGACCAGCACGTTCTCTTGGCAAAACTATGTTAGCCTTTGACTTGCTTTGTTTTGTACTCCAAGGCTAAATTTGCCTGTTACTCCAGGTAGCTCTTGACTTCCTACTTTTGCATTCCAGTCCCCTATAATGAAGAAGACATCTTTTTGGGGTGTTAGTTCCAGAAGGTCTTGTAGGTCTTCATAGAACTGTTCAACTTCAGCTTCTTCAGCATTACTGGTTGGGGCATGGACTTAGATTACCGTGATATTGAATGGTTTGCCTTGGAAACGAACAGAGATCATTTTGGCATTTTTGAGATTTCATCCAAGTACTGCATTTTGGACTTTTTTGTTGACCATGATGGCTACTCCATTTCTTCTTAGGGATTCTTGCCCACAGTAGTAGATATAATGGTCGTCTGAGTTAAATTCATCCATCCCAGTCCATTTTAGTTCACTGATTCCCAGAATGTCACTCACCTAAGTGGGCCTTATGAATCATCACTATGAACAAAGCTAGTGGAGGTGATGGAATTCTATTTCAAATCCTAAAAGATGATGCTGTGAAAGTGCTTCACTCAATAGCCAGGAAATCTGGAAAACTCAGCAGTGGCCACAGGACTGGAAAAGGTCAGTTTGCATTTCAATCCCAAAGAAAGGCAATGCCAAAGAATCTTCAAACTACCACACAATTGCACTCATCTCACACGCTAGCAAAATAATTCTCAAAATTCTCCAAGCCAGGCTTCAACAGTACATGAACTGTGAACTTCCATTGTTCAAGTTGGATTTAGAAAAGGCAGAGGAATCAGAAATCAAATTGACAACATCTGCTGGATCATTGAAAAAGCAAGAGAGTTCCAGAAAAACATCTACTTTTGCTTTATTGACTATGCCAAAGCCTTTGACTGTGTAGATCACAACAAACTGTGGAAAATTCTTAAAGAAATGGGAACACCAGACTACCTGACCTGCCTCCTGACAAATCTGTATGCAGGTCAAGAAGTGACAGTTAGAAATGGACATGGAACAACAGACTGGTTCCAAATCAGGAAAGGAGTATGTCAAGGCTGTATATTGTCACCCTGCTTATTTAACTTATGCAGAGTATATCAAGCGAAATGCTAGGCTGGATGAAGTACAAACTGGAATCGAGATTGCCAGGAGAAATATCAATAACCTCAGATATGCAGATGACACCACCCTTA
>NW_011494689.1:0-1776 GCF_000754665.1 Bison bison bison | reverse complement strand
GAAAGTGAAGTCGCTCAGTCGTGTCCGACTCTTAGTGACCCCATGGACTGCAGCCCTCCAGGCTCCTCCGCCCATGGGATTTTCCAGGCAAGAGGACTGGAGTGGGGTGCCATTGCCTTCTCCAGAAAAATGGGCAGAGGCTATGAATAGACATTTTCCCAAAGAAGACATGGAGATGGCCAACAGACAAATGAAAATATGTTCAACACCACTAATTATTAGGGAAATACAAATCAAAACAGCAGTAAGTTATCACCTCACACTTATTAGAATGCCTATTATCAAAAATACAATAAATAGCAAATGTTGGAGAGGATGTAGAGAAAAGGGAATTCTCATACACTGTTGGTGGGATTGTAAATTTGTGTACCCATAATGAAGATTCCTCAAAAAATTAAGAATAGATCTACTATACAGTTCAGGTATCCCACTCCTGAGTATTCAAAGAAGACAAAAACACTAATTTGAAAAGATATACACACCTCTATGTTCATTGCAACATTATTTACAATAACCAAGATATGGAAACAACCTATGATCTTATCAGTGGATGAATGGATCAAGATGTGACACACACACACACATATATATACGTATATATATATATATATACACACAGTATATAATCCATATATAATTATACAGTATATAATCCATATATATATTCACAGTATATAATCCATATATATATAGTATATAATACATATATATATATACAGTATATAATCCATATATATATGTACCATATATATATATACACCATTCAGTCATAAAAAGGTGAAATCTTGCCATTTGTGACAGCCTGGATGGCTCTTGAGGGTATTATGCTAAGTGAAATAAGACAGGTGGAGAAAGACAAATATCATATGATTTCACTCATGTGGAATGTAAAATATAAATAAATAAATGAACAAACAAAACACATAGACATGGAAAACAGATTGGTTCTTGACAGGAAGGAGGTTGAGAGGGAAGGTGAAATAAGTAAAGGAGATCAATTGTATAGTGATGGATGGAAGCTAGACTTTTGGTGGAAAGCACACTCGTGTTGTGAATTCGCTCAGTCGT
Source organism: Bison bison bison (assembly GCF_000754665.1). Classification (NCBI taxonomy): domain Eukaryota; kingdom Metazoa; phylum Chordata; class Mammalia; order Artiodactyla; family Bovidae; genus Bison; species Bison bison. The sequence continues at coordinate 708 of NW_011494689.1, read as the reverse complement.
GTCCGACTCTTTGTGACCCCATGGACTGTAGCCCACCAGGCTCCTCCATCCATGGAATTTTCTAGGCAAGAGTACTGGAGTGGGTTGCACACTATTGTGTATTTAAAAGCGAAATTATACTGTTGTACACATGAAACTAATATGTTACAAATCAATGTTGCCTCAATTTAAAAAATAAAATTTAAAAAAGTATGCCATTTCCCAATCAACTGAAAAGAGAAAGTTAAATCAACTTGAAGTGGGAAAAAAGAGTTTTTCTTGTATTGAGCCAAAAACTCTTTTTACTTGTTAAATTAAACCTTTAGTTGGGAAAAAATTGATAGGGTTTTAAAGGTAAATAGCACCAAGGAATCTGGAAACTACTAAAATGATGGTGGAACAGAACATTCAGAGAAACAAGTAAACATGTACCTAGAAAGAAAAAAATCTCTTTCATAGCTAACTGAGTCAAAGATGTTACTGTAGGGGAGATCAGATCAGATCAGATCAGTCGCTCAGTCATGTCCAACTCTTTGCGACCCCATGAATCGCAGCATGCCAGGCCTCTCTGTCCATCACCAACTCCTGGAGTTCACTCAGACTCACGTCCATCGAGTCAGTGATGCCATCCAGCCATCTCATCCTCTGTTGTCCCCTTCTCCTCCTGCCCCCAATCCCTCCCAGCATCAGAGTCTTTTCCAATGAGTCAACTCTTCGCATGAGGTGGCC
>NW_011494688.1:1579400-1606025 GCF_000754665.1 Bison bison bison | reverse complement strand
GCTGAGTATTCCTCTGTCTCTTCATCTTGTTTAAATTGCTGAGTTTGGGGTGTCCTTTATGTATTCTGGCAGTTTGTGGAGTTCTCTTTATTGTGGCGTTTCCTCACTGTGTGTGGGTTTGTACAGGTGGCTTGTCAAGGTTTCCTGGTTAGGGAAGCTTGTGTCGGTGTTCTGGTGGATGGAGCTGTATTTCTTCTCTCAAACAAAGCCGCCATCCTCTACTGTAGGGGGCATCCAAAGGGAAGTCTCATATCAGCCTGCAACCTCTTTTGACATTTTAGTCTTTAATCCATCAGGAACTGACTTCTAGGGAATTTCCTGGTGGTCTAGTGGTTAGGGCTCTGTGCTTTTACCGCCAAGGGTGTGGGTTCAATCCCTGATTGGGGAACTAAGATCCTGAAAGCCGTGCAGCCTGGCCAAGAAAAAAAAAAAAGGAGTGACTTTTGTTTAGGGAGTAAATTTGAGATTCAACTTTGTGTGTGTGTGTGTGTGTGTGAGTGTGTGTGTATTGCTCAGATGCTGAGTTGTGTCTAACTCTTGCGACCCCATGGAATGTAGCCTGGCAGGCCCCTCTGTTCATGAAATTTTCCAGGCAAGAATACTGGAGTGGGTTGCCATTCCCTTCTCAAGGGGATCTTCCCGACTCAGGGATCCAACCTGCGTCTCTTCAGTCTCCTGCATTGCCAGGCAGATTCTTTACCACTGCGCCACTTGGGAAGCCTATCTATCTATCTCTCTATGTATTTTTACCATTATATATTCTCATTTGTTCTTTCCTCATTTACTTTAGTTATGCTTTGGTCACAAACTGGGTTTCTATGTATGTGTATTTAGGTCTGTTTCTGGGCTTTCCATATTGTTTTAGTGACCTGTTTTTCCCTGTTTTAATACCACATTGCCTTAAATTCTATGATTTTTAAGAATACATTTGATATGTAGGGCAAACTGTGCCTCATATTTAAAATGACCTGAGTTATTCATGCTCTTTTTCAAAATTTTTTATTAATTTGTCAATTTTCATGAAAAATTATGATTTGAATTAATAAAATTATTTTTAATATATAGGTTAATTTTGGGGATAATTTATAATTCTCTTTATTAGCGTGTCTCATCCATGAGAACAGTTTTACTTAGGACTTTTTTGTTCTACTTTATTAAAATTAATCTGAAATTTTCTTTGTTCTGCACGTTAGCAATTCTGATTACATATTACTTTCCATTTTGACATGTTTCGAGCAGATGTGGTTAATTGGTGGGTTTATGGCTTCACTGGAAGTTCTCTGTTCTTTCTTTACATTTTTTCCTTCACACGTTTGATTGGCTTTCAGAGTTCCAACTATCACCTTTGTGTCAGTGAACCTTCAGTCTGTCTTCATAGCTTATCTAATCTTGCTCTTGATTCTCTTGGTCATCATTCTAGGCTAATTTTGCATTCCCATTTTCAATTGTGAATAGCATTATTCATTCTAAATGTACAATTAACACTTTTTAGACTAACTGAAGTTCTGCCAGCCTCTCTTCATTGGTGTGAGTCATTTTTATAATAAACTTATAATAGATATTTGAAAGTGTGTTAGTCACTCAGTCATGTTCAACTCAGTGTGACCCATGGACTGTAGCCCGCCAGGCTCCTCTGTCCATGGGATTCTCCAGGCAAGAATATTGGAGTGGGTAGCCATTTCTTTCCTTCAGGGGATGATCTTCCTGATGTGGGGATAGAACCTGGGTTTCTCACAATGCAGGCAGATTCTTTACTATCTGAGCTGCTGCTGTTGCTACTGCTAAGTTGCTTCAGTCGTGTCCGACTCTATGCGACCCCATAGACGGCAGCCCACGAGGCTTCCCTGTCCCTGGGATTCTCCAGGCAAGAATACCGGGAGTGGGTTGCCATTTCCTTCTCTAATGCATGCATGCGTGCTAAGTCGCTTCAGTCGTGTCCGACTCATCTAAGCTGCTAGCGAATGCTAATAACTTAAGGTTGACTATACTTTAAAGCCTCTCAGACTAAAGTTGATACAGTGACAAAGCTTTTTATCAAGGGGAATGAAAGCAACTGGACATCAAATATTGTTGGCTGTTTTGCCTTTACGTTGATTTTTGAAAGTGTGCTTAACTCTTATGATCACAAACATATGAGACTTTCAGATCCATCTCTGCATTTCTGCATTAAGGAAAAATGCAGATAGTATATGTGAGACTATGATTCTTGTGTCCAATCCTCAAAAATGATAGAACTTCCTCTGTGCTCTTTTTAAGTCAGCTGTATTTTATGATGGAGCAGCTGCATTTCTTCATAAAAACTTTGAGCAATATTGCCAAGAAAAATATAAATGATTTAAAACACACTCTCAGATTGGAACGTTAACAAGCATTTTCTAATAATTGAAGGAGGAGCACTAAAAACATTCCACATCTTTTAACATCTTAGGCCTTTTGTTCTGGCAATACCCTTCAGGAGAATGACAGTATAATAATGAGGAAGACTGTTAATCAACATTAAGGGCTATCATATCTGTCAAACTGGTGCCCCTTCATTTCCAAGAGCATGATTGTTAGTTCTCTATTTAATGTATCAATACTTTTCTTGCCACCTCCAAGATGGCACAGTTATTTTAACCCCATATAGTGACTTGAAGGGCTTCCCAGGTGGCTCAGTGGTAAAGAATTTGCCTGCCAAGCAGGTGACTCGGGTTCAATCCCTGGGTCAAGAAGATTCCACGGAGAAGGAAATGGCAACCCATTCCAGTATTCTTGCCTGGGAAATCCCATGGACCAGAGGAGCCTTCAGGCTGCAGTCCATGGGGTCACAAAAGAGATGGACATGACTTCGCAACTAAAACAGCAACAAAAGTAACTTGACAGATAGTTCTGTTGGTTTTGTTTAGTGAAACAAAAACAATTGAAGTCACATAACTTAAAACTATTCTTAGAGAAGGAGTACCCTGAATTTTAAAGAGTAAGTTAATCATAAAATATCTCATGCCCACTACCCCCTCCCCTTTTCTAATTAAAATAAATGCCTCTGCAAATTGTACAGGCCAGGCATATTGACATGAAAATTGAATGGTCTGTGGTTCCAGGTTGGCTACTTTTAGTTGCTGAATCTTACTTAATTTGCTCATTTGGAAAGTGAGGTGGTTGCTTATGCAACTAAGAGAAGAAATGAGTTTAAAGGAGTTTAGAAAAGTAGAGTAATTTTGCCCCCCCTTTTTTTTTGCTGCACTTGTGTCTTGTAGGATCTTAGTTCCCCAACCAGGGATTGAACCTGGGCCCTTGGCAGTAAAAACACTGCGTCCTGACCACTGGACTGCCAGATAATTCCCTATTTTGCTGTTTACAAATTCAAAATGGAATTTTCATAGCTTTCTGGGTTTTATGGTGAAGTTGGGAAAAGGCAAGCTCTGTTTCTAAAAGGAAACCCCACTTGTAAAATTTTTTCAGAGTGGAATTCAAGAACTCTTTCTAGTTCATCCTCTTTTTGGGGGGATAAGGGTAGGGTGCTGTACTATGTCACATGGTGAGAGTGATATGGCTGCAATTAGCCTCCCAGTAATTAGCAAGTTTGATGCTGTTGTTTTGGCTCCTCTCACGACTCTACTCCTGCCAAAAAGGCCCCTGGTTGGTCAGAGTTGATGACTGTTCCAGATATGGGTGGATTGTTTCAGCACTTACTGAATACTTTCAGAAGACCCCAGATTCTCATCTTTAGAAAATGTTAGCAATGACCTTCCTATGCAGATACTGTAATTGCCATTCAACTGATATAAAAAAAGAGAGAGAAAGAGAGAAACCCATGAAGTTGCTTACTTAAAATCCACAAGTATTGGAATTTCCCTGGTGGTCTAGTGGTTAAGAATCTGCCTTTTGATGCAAAAGATGCGAGTTTGATCCCTGGTTGTGAGTGAAGTGAAAGTCACTCAGTCATATCTGACTCTTTGCAACCCCATGGACTATATAGTCCATGGAATTCTCCAGGACAGAATACTGGAGTGGGTAACCTTTCCCTTCTCCAGGGGATCTTCCCAACCCAGGGATCAAACCCAGGTCTCCCACATTGCAAGGGGATTCTTTACCAGCTGAGCCACAAGAGAAGCCCTTGTGGGTAGCCTTTCCCTTCTCCAGCAGATCTTCCCAACCCAGGAATTGAACCAGGGTCTTGATCCCATGTACTGCGGGGCAGCTAAGCCTCTGTGCCACAACTAGAGAAAGCCCACATACCACAGTAAGAGCCTGTGCAGCTCAAAGGAAAAAAAAAAAAAAAACAAACACCACAATGCATGCAAGTGGGCGAATCATGATTAGAGACCAGGATATCTGATGCAGAGTTGCAGATGATTTCTACTGGAAGACATTGAGCATTGGTCTTAATGGGCTTCTAGAATGCTATACCACAACCTTGACCTTGGGCACGTTATTTAATCTTTCTAAGTCTCTGTTTTCTCATCAAGAACAAGGAGATGCTAATATTTTTTTTAAGGGCAGTTTCTGGGCTCCTACCCTCCTTTCTCCCCCTTTTCCTTTCTCTGCCATCATCATTACTGAGGTCTTGACATGTCCCTTCCAATCTGCTCTATCCTGGGACACAGGTTTGGACAAGGCAGCCCTTCATCCTGCCTTCATAGACTTTATAGTTTGGTGGAGATCCTTATTACATGGTAGTGCAAGCAATTAGGATGGCCTGGGGTGGAGGGCTGCTGGACAGATAGAGAAGACTTCCTGGTGGCTGAGACTGACAGATAATGAGGATTTAGCCAGGTGAGGAGGAGGGGAAAGAATGTTCCAGGAAGGGAAAACGGTAAGTGCAAAAACTAGAAGATGTGAGAGCTTGTGGTGTTCTTCTAGGAGCTGAAAGCGGTTCAGCCTGTGCAGGTGTGGGGAGTGGTGAGGTGAGAAGGTTCAGTAGCAAGGCCATCCTGCGAGGGACCCTGCTCATCACATTAAGAGTTTGGGACTTGGTTTTGAGAGCTTTGGGAAGCCACTGCAGGCGTTGAAGGAGACTTCCAGGTGACGCTAGTGGTAAACAACCTGCCTGCCAATGCAGGAGACATGAAACGTGGTTTCGATCCCTGGGTTGGGAAGATCTCTTGGAGAAGTGCATGGCAACCCACTCCAGTATTCATGCCTGGAGAATCCCATTGACAGAAGAGCCTGGCGGGCTGTAGTCCATAGAGTTGCAAAGAGTTGGACATGACTGAAGCAACTTAGCACTCAGCAAGCATGCCAAATGGTAAGATTCGTATTCTGGTTATTGTCTGAAAAAATAGATATGGAGAGGTTGAGAATGGAGGCCAGTTTGCAGGCAAAAGATGGTGGGACCCCAGTTGGGAACAAAAGAAGTAGGAATAGGAAGTAAGTATCGGGACCCCTTGGTGGTCCAGTGGCTAAGACTTTGCCTTCCGATGAAGGGCGTGCGGGTTTGAGTGCCGGTTGGAGAGCTGGGTCCCCACACGCCTTGCAGCCAAAAAACCAAAACAGAAAATAGAAGCCATATTGTTACAAATTCAATAAAGCCTTTAAAAATGGTCCACAGTAAAAAAAAGTATTAAAAAATGGAAGAAGTAAGTATCTTCCACTGATATTTATGTTGGAGAATGGCAGACCTGGGTGTGGGCTTCCCTGGTGGCTCAGGAATCTGCCTGCAATGTAGGGGACCCAGGTTCAATCTCTGGGTTGGGAAGATCCCCTGGAGAAGGGAATGGCTACCCACTCAAGTGTTCTTGCCTGGAGAATTCCATGGACAGAGGAGCGTGGCGGGCTACAGTCCATGGGGTTGCAAAGAGTTGAGAACAGCTGAGTGACTAACACTTTCAGTTTTTGTTCTTGTTTTTTTTTCAGAGCATCAGGCTTGGGTGTGGGAAGTGGAGAAGCAGGAAGAGTTGAGCATGGGGGTCAGGTTTTTGACTTGGTCAACTGCCGAGTGGGTGGTGGTGCCTTTTCCTGAGTTACAGGATGTCAGGACTGGGGAAGAATTGTTTTACTTACTCCGCAGATCCAGCACTTGCTGCATGCTGTGTATGGTTCTAAACAAGTGTTTTATGTTGACTATATCATTGAATTCTCACGTTGGCTCTAGGAGGTGGACATGTCTGTTGATTCCCATTTTATAGATGAGGAGACTAAGGCATGGAGAGGTGAGCAGTCTGCCTCAGAACACAGGGCCATGAAGTTCTAGGGTCAGAATTCAAAGCAGGCAGTGAGGCCCAGAATCCAGATTCTTAACCACTGCACCCTACTTTGTCTTCCTAGAGAGGAGGATAAGTTCATTTTTAGTTGGAGGGACCATCAAGACATAGAGAAACCCAGGGGTTTGGAGTTCAGAAAAGAAATTTAGGCCATGACGTAGATATGGGAAACGCCTGGTGTACCTGTAATTGAACTGTGTGGAAGGAAGTGTAGAGTGAAAAGAAGAGAAGGCCTCTGAATTCAGCAGTGTTCTAGTTGTTCCCAGAAGACTGAGGTTGGGCATGGCTACAGAGTTAGCAACAAAACCAGGAGAGGATGGGTAGATTGTCACTGACGTCTTCATGAGGGTACCTGGTTTTAGCAGGACTCCAGTCCCACCTCTGCACTCCCTCTGAGACGTGGGGCCCCCAGGCCGTGCTGACACTCACTCCTTTTCCTTGGCCCTCAAGATACCCCTGTCTTTTCCTGTTGCTTGTTCCTGCTACTCAGGTCCCAGTTAAACATTACTAGATTGTCTCATCTCCCAGACCAAGTTCTCTGCCTGCCTGTCCATGCATCATCTTGTGTATTTTACTAGAGTGCACGCAGTCCATGGCACTTTTCAGTCCATCACTCTCCCTGGTCGTATAATCTGTAGACCTGTGTTTTAACTCTGTGTCAGGCTGGGGACTCTGCCTGAGTCCTCTCTGAGCTCTGATCTCCACCCTAGCTTTTCAGTTCCATCTGTGATCAGCCATTCAACTTTTAAAAACCTAGCCTTAGACTCCTCTCATTAACCATCTTCCATGTCTAAGTCCCAATATTGTGGGGTTTTTTTGGCCATACTGCATGACACCTTAGTTCCCTGACCAGGGATTGAACCTGTACCCCTGCAATGGGAGGAGTGCTGAGTGTTAACCAGTGGTCCACCAGAGAAGTCCTTCAGTTCCAACACTGAATTAGGCCTATGGTTGGCTTGCTTTCTTTATTTTCTTTTTCGGGGCCTCAGAACATTACTGGGGAAAAAAATCATATTACTACAATGATTTAGTCTCCAAAAAACACCCTTTTGTATTTCTGAAACTTTGAAGTCTAATCATGTATTTCATTTTGTCTTAATATTTAGTAATCTTTAAATGAGTAATTTACACAAAGATAAAGCAGAATAAAATAACTCGTTTGCTGGTGGTAACCTGATAGCATTATGATAAAAGGGCTTTTGTAGATTTCATTTCATAATATTGAATTCTATTAAATACAGTATTTTATACATTAAACATTTTAAAATATATATATATTTTAATTTCAAGAAGAAGCTATCTATATTCATTGTTTAAGGTAGGTAATAAGATAAATCTTGTGCTTTACTTAAATATAGACTTTTCTGTATACTTATGCATTGTGGTTTTCAGGTTACCCCAGACTTCCTTATTTTTATTTTTCTGACTCAATGTTTTGAAATTTTGCTCTGTAAAGTGTATCATAAGTAATCATCTGTTTTCCCATTTTTTTTTACCATATGAAAACCAATATAACTGTCAGCAAAAAATATCCTGTTATTATTAAGCTGACAATTTAATTCTCACAAAAGCCTTATCCATTTATTTTCTTGTTGGATTCTGCAACCTTAATATATTTCTAAAATACCATTTCCTTAGGTTATTTTTTAAATATTAAAACTAACTCTCAGGATTATTATTATTCCCTTCATGTTCATGGAGAGTTAGAAAATTATTCTAAAGTTCTATTTCCTTTTTTTCAACTTGTGTCTTACATCGTCTGTTCTCCGTCTAGGAGGATAAAACCACAAGCTCGCAGATAACTGCCTCATTTCCATTGCTTCCCTGACTGAGTGTGGGCAAGTGCTGTCTGTAAGTAGGGCAGTCTGAGTGGATTTGGGCAGCTGGGGTGGAATTTAGCTTCTGTGACAAAGGACCAGAAGAAGTCTAGCAGAGCCTGGCATTTGGAAAGAGTGTTGTGCTTCATCATGTAAGGAAAAGCTAGTAGTATTTGGTGTCTTTTTTTTTTTTTTTTCAGTTAGGAAAAGATTACTTTGGAATTTGGTCTCTAGGTGAGGTTGTAAGAAACAGCTTGGAATTTGAGAGTCTCTGGAGACCAAGCCTCATGCTTGATTGGAAAAACTGGTGCTTTCATCAGTCATACATAATTTTAAATGTTCTGTAACCATTTCTATATCTAAGGCATTCGGATAGTCCACATACACTTGTTTCTTTGAAAACTGGAATGGTAACTTTGCCATTTTGTAAGCTGCTTATTTAAGTAGGAAAACTAAATGAAATATTTAAAATTAGTTTAAAAAATTATCTGATTGTAGCCTCCAAACCAAAGATTTTCTTTGGAGATTTTAAATGTTTAAATGACACGAGGCATACTAATATCTTTGGGTAGTAACATGTACTGATTTAAATCTGGAGGTACAGTGATATGTTTTTGCTGCCACATGACTACAAATACGCATTGTTCCTCTTTTTCTTGTCTTACCTCACCTTTCACTTGAATGACTTACTATGTGTCTCATTGTATTGGAGTCAGTCATTTCTTGGAAAGAGCAAGATACTTAGAATATTACTGCTGCTTCTTTAATATATTTGTCTAAGAGTACTGCTAATCTGTTTTCTCTGGACTCTAATTTCATTACACTCAAGGGCACCAGGTCTCAGCCAAGTCTGCGTCTTCAGCCTTGAGCAAGAATTATAATGGCATCACTTAACCCTCGAACACTTTTGAATGGACCAGGAATCACCGTGCTTACATTCATTCTTTCATCATTGTTAGGTGCCTTCCACTGTTGGAACTCTCTTTAGTTTCCTATTTCAACATGCAATGATTCTTTAAGTATATTGTAGCTTGAGATGTGGAATTTGTTTATGTATGTATTTCGTGATTGTTAAGTATTTTTATTCTAGAAATGGAGACAGATTCTTCAACAAATTGATGACTTGCTGGTATGTGTCTTGAACACATGTTACTGGAAATGTGTGTAATATATGTTAATTTATAATTTTATTAGCATTTACCTGTAATGATATACCTGTAATATATGTTAAAGTGATGGTCTAATGTATATTTGAAAATTTAATAAGCTTATGAACATACATCCTTTGAAGTTAATTTCAATTCGTTTTGTTCCATTTTATCAATAAAAGGTAAATCTTTTCAAATTACTTGCAAAAGTCATCTGCTGTTAGTAATTTAAAGTTTTTATTTAAAATGACCAACTGTTTTGCTTTGTTATAGCATTTTCACTTATTTTATTGACTTTTATGATGTCCTATATCAAAATTATGTGGTACTCGTAATTTTTATAATTTCTAATGTACAGATGAGATGTACAAAAAAAGGAATGTTTTGTTTTTGAAGTGAACCTGTGTTTAGATATAAAAACACGAGCAGTTTAATTTTTAGATTACTATAGATTCTGTCTCCCCCCTTTGCAAATTATCTCAATATTTCAGCTTCTTTTTTGGCTGTGTTCATGGAGGTCAGTGGCCCCAAAGAAGCCAGGAAATCTAAGGGAAACAAAATTTTATACGGTTTGCTGCACAGATTCAGAGAAGGACAAATTGTGTGGCCTGAAACGTTCTTATGTACATTGGGTTGAACTAAGCTTAAGACGATTGGGAAGGCAGCCGTAAGAAATAGGTAATGCTAGCTTGGCTGCAATGGAGAAGGCAATGGCACCTCACTCCAGTACTCTTGCCTGGAAAATCCCATGGATGGAGGAGCCTGGTGGGTTGCAGTCCATGGGGTTGCTAGAGTCGGACACGATTGAGCGACTTCACTTTCACTTTTCACTTTCATGCATTGGAGAAGGAAATGGCAACCCATTCCAGTGTTCTTGCCTGGAGAATCCCAGGGACGGGGAAGCCTGGTGGGCTGCTGTCTGTGGGGTTGTGCAGAGTCGGACATGATTGAAGTGACTTAGCAGCAGCAGCTTGGCTGCAAAGATTTAGTAATGAACTCAAAACCTCAACTCCTTGTATCTTCAAAGGGAGAGAGCTAAATCCTTTTAGGATGAATGTATAGATTAAAGAAGTATTTTTCAAATTTAATGTAGGAGTCAAATGTAATGACTCTTTTTAAAAGAAAAAAAATACTTATTGTGACCTGTTAGTGTTGACTTATATTTTAAAATTTCGTATTACTTAAATAGGTGAAAGCACAAAACTTGGCCTGAACGCTTTATGCTTGTAACTCTTGTGCAACTGTAAAACCCCAAACCGTTTTACACATCCCATACACACAAACAACACAGAGAATGGTAATGATATGTTGCTGCAGATAAATTGCCACTTTTAGTGCAACTGTGGTTCTGGCCACTAAGCCGTTATGGCCTGGGTTCTTTTGAGTTCAACATGCCCACAGTACTAGAACTTAAATGTATGGCTTGTATTTTTGTCAGCTCACAAATATTTGAAATATTACTACCTATGTCAGCTTGATTGTGAACATAAAATGGGTATAGTATACAGTTATAAGATGATTATCCAGATGATTCAGAAGTTATTTGTATTAAATTTTTAGAGTTTATACTTGGTATGGTTCAGTTCAGTTGCTCAGTCATGTCTGACTCTTTGCGACCCCTTGAACCACAGCACGCCAGTCCTCCCTGTCCATCACCAGCTCTCAGAGTTTACCCAAACTCATGTCCATTGAGTCGGTGATGCCATCTAACCATCTCATCCTCTGTCGTCCCCTTCTCTTCCTGCCTTGAGTCTTTCCCAACATCAGATCAGATTAGATCAGTCGCTCAGTTGTGTCCGACTCTTTGCGACCCCATGAATCGCAGCACGCCAGGCCTTCCTGTCCATCACCAACTCCCGAAATTCACTGAGACTCACGTCCATTGAGTCAGTGACGCCATCCAGCCATCTCGTCCTCTGTCGTCCCCTTCTCCTCTTGACCCCAATCCCTTCCAACATTAGGGTCTTTTCAAATGAGTCAGCTCTTCGCATCAGGTGGCCAAAGTATTGGAGTTTCATCTTCAACATCAGTCCTTCCAATGAACACCCAGGACTGATCTCCTTTAGGATGGACTGGTTGGATCTCCTTGTAGTCCAAGGGACTCTCAAGAGTCTTCTCCAACACCACAGTTCAAAAGCATCAATTCTTCTCAGCTTTCTTTATAGTAGTCATCCATACATGACTACTGGAAAAACCATAGCCTTGACTAGATGGACCCTTGTTGACAAAGTAACAGACATCAAAACAGTGGTTACTTCTAAGGGGTAAATTACTTGTGAAGCGAGCACAAGAGAAATTTCTGGGGTGATAGAAACTGTTATATCTTAATTTGGGTATCATTTTCATGGGTGCACACTTTTCTCAAAACTCATGAAATGATATGTTTTAATTCACTGTATGTAAATTTTACCTTAATTAAAGAGAAAATTATATGTAAATCTTACCTTAATTAAACAAAATTAAAAACACAAAATTAAACATTTCTTTTGATAAGAAATTCTCTTATTTTGGGAATAGATCCATGGATTTCAATTCAGGATCCACCATCAAGAAGGACATTCTAGGCTATTGAATAACATTTATAATGACATGTGACTTTGCCGCAGACCCAAGTGCTTTTTCATACTTGGGTGAACTGAACTTGACCATGCATGAGCAGTGAAGACTGAACCTAAAGAGACTAAACAGTGTGACTTATGCCACCACATCCTTGTGCCATCTTGATTCCAACTCAGCCTTCTGATTCTCAAATATTCCTGTGAACATTCCTCCTTCCATCTTTGTAGCCGCATGGGAGAAAAGAGAGGAAGGAGGGTTACCTGAATGATGCAGAGGGAAATACACTGAAGAGAGTAGCTTTCAGAAGGAGATTAGAGTTTATTCGATGCTTTTGTTCTCAAAAATCTTTATTTTCACAGTGAGCCCTTTTGGGGAAGGTCAGAATTAAAAAAAACTGTTCTGAGGAGAGGTCAAATTTAAAGGCAATCCTGTGAGTTATTTACTGTTTTATGGTTTTTCAGCCTGTTGAGGTGGAAGGATGGGAGTGCTTTTTCTTTGTTTCTTCTTTTCTTAATTGCCTCACTGGGTCTTCGTTGCAGTGCATGGGCTTTCTCTAGTTGCAGCACTTGGGGGTTTCTCTAGTTGCGGAGCGTGGGTTCTAGGCTTCGTGGGGTCAGTACTTGCTGCACCCAGGCTGTCTCGTTGTGGTGTGAGGGCTTAGTTGCCCCGCAGCGTGTGGGATCCTAGTTCCCTGACCAGGGATTGAACCTGTGTGCCCTGTATGGGAAGGCAAATACTTAACCACTGGACCCCCAGAGAAGTCCTCCTTTTCTTTTTTATACCTATTAAAAAAAAGTTTTTTAGCAAAACATGTTTGCAGCAGCAATTTTTAAAACTTCAACAATTAATTCATCATCCTATCATGGAAATCTTTCAAGTTTTCCAGGTTTTAGGTAGGTGGGCATTGTCTACATGCAAACACGATTGTTGCCAAATTTAAGTGATAGAAATGCGTATTAGTTGTCTTTGTTGAGTAAAAAAATTACACCAGAACCCAGCAGCTTAAAATAGTAAATATTAATTATCTCACACAGTTTCAGTTGGTTAAGGGGTACAAGAGCGTCTTAGACCCCTAAACATGAATTTGAGCAAACTCCAGGAGACAGTAAAGGACAGGGAAGCCTGAGAGTCAGACATGACTGAGTGACTGAACAACAACAACAACATCTTAGCTAAATTTTTCTGGTTTGTGATTCCTCATGAGATTACTGCCAAGATGTTAGCTAGGACTGCAGTTTTTCTGCAGACTTGACTGCAGATGGTTCACTCACATGTCTGGCAAGATAGTGTGGGTCATTGGGAGAAGGCTTCCCTTCCTCACCATGCGGACTTGATAGGTGCTTGAGCATCCTCATGATTGGTCCTCTCCACTGTATTGCTGGGGTATCCTTACAGTGTGGCAGCTGGCTTCCCCCACAGCGAGTGATTCCAGAGAGAGTGAAGATAGGAACTGCAGTGTCTTTTATGATTTGACCTCACAAGGCACATCCTTTCATTTTCACTGTATTCTTGGCTGGACTGGCTACTGGGTTATATTGGTGAGTGAGAGGCGCATAGATACACACTCCAGAGCTTACAGCTTATAGCCCACCCAGGGGAACATGCACCTCTTTACTTTTAAAAAATATTTATTTTTAAAATTTTTGTTAATTTATTTGTCTGTGCTGGTTTTTAGTTGCAGCATGTGGGACCTTTAGTTGTGGCATGCAAACTCTTTGTTGTGGCATGTGAGATCCAGTTCCCTGACCAGAGATCAAACTCAATCCCACTGCACTGGAAAGCAAAGTCCTAACTAGCGGACCACCAGGGAAGTCCCTCCCAGGTGGCTTTGATGCTGTTGGTATGGGGATCGCACTTGGAAGACACTGCCTATGAGTAATCCTCTCCCTTGGCGTATTGCAAATGACCCTATTTCACTTTCTAAGAAGAGCGAGAAGAAGGAAGCTCAGGGAACATAAGTGCTCACTCTCCTCCACAGTCCATGTGTATGGACTATATATCTTTAAAAAAAGAATACATATATATATTTTGTCAAAGTGTAGTTGATTTACAATGTTTGAGGTGCACAGTGAGGTGATTTCAGGTATACATATACACATATATTATTTTTGAAATTATTTTCCATTATAGGTTATTACAAGATATTGAGTATAGTTCCCTGTGTGAAAGTGCTAGAGCTTAGCTGTGTCTGACTCTTTTTGACACCATGTAGCCCACCAGCTTCCTCTGTCCATGGAATTCTCCAGGCAAGAGTACTGGAGTGGGTTGCCATTCCCTTCTCCAGGGGATCTTCCTAATCCAGGGTTCAAACCCACGTCTCCTGTATTGCAGGCAATTTCTTTACCATCTGATCCACCAGGGAAGCCCATAGTGTCCTGTACTATACAGTAAACCTTTGTTGCATGTTGCATATTGATTTTTTTAATTAGAAATCCTGCATTTTATTCATACTAAGTGGAATCAAAATGTCATAAATTTTTTAGTTTGGCAAAAATTCATGTTTTCTTAAATATATATTATACGTATTATTTATATAGATGAATACAAAAGCATTTCTACTATGCTTGATGAAGGCTTGGCAAAGAATATCGAAAGAGATGGAGAAATTGGAAATTATAAACTAAATGAAATAGGAGCACTGAGTATGAAATAGAAAAAGTGAAATAAACTAGATAAAAGTAAAAGATCATCATATATGGATCATGAAAAGTGAAAGTGAAAGTTGCTCAGTCGTGTCTTTGTGACCCCATGGACTATACCTTCCATGGAATTCTCCAGACCAGAATACTGGAGTGAGTGGCCTTTCCCTTCTCCAGGGGATCTTTCCAACCCAGGGATCCAACCCAGGCGTCCCACATTGCAGGTGGATTCTTTCCCAGCTGAGCCACCAGGGAGGCCCAAGAATACTGGAGTGGGTAGCCTATCCCTTCTCCGGAGGATCTTCCCAATCCAGGAATTGAACCGGGGTCTCCTGCATTGCAGGCGGATTCTTTACCAGCTGAACTACCAGGCAATCATCATCTTTGAAAAACGGAGAGTTCTTCACCACAGGAAAATGAAAACCCTCAGTAGATCATTGAGAGGGGCCGGATGGAACCCATGAAATGAGTTTAAGCTGCTGCCTGCCAGAAAGCTGCCAAAGAATAGCTTTTGGAACAAAAGGATGGTTTCCACCTTCTTTACTCAGAATTGTCAGGTGGATATAGTAGTGAGAAAGCTGCTGCGGAAAAGTGCCCTTCTCTGCTTGTAGGGCCCAAGTACCATCAGTTCAGCTGGGTATGCTTGTGACAACACCCGAAGTCTGATCATTGAGACCCTTTCTCAAAGCCAGGAGATCATAGGGAAAAGAGTACAGGCCCTCAGAGCTGCAACCACTTCACTTCTTGTGTCTGAAGAATCTTCGTTTTTGTTTTAAATCTTGGACAATGGTTTCTTCTTCTGTTTGTTTTTTTTAAGGCTACATTTTAAAAAATATTTATTTTTCTTTATCTTATTCACTTAGCTGTACTGGGTCTTAGTTGCAGTACACGGGCTCTTTGATCTTCATTGTAGCACGCAGGATCTTCAGTTGTGGAATGTGGATTAGTTTCGGCATGAGAACTCTTTAGCTGCAGCTTGTAGGATCTATTTCCCCGCCCAGAGATCGAACCCAGGCCCTGTGCACTGGGAGCGTGAAGTCTTAGCCACACTGTGGATGTCCCTGGACAAAACTTTCTTGACAGTAACGAGCCTGGCTGATATAGACTGGCTTGAAACTATTTTTCTGTGAAAGCGAAGTTCCCAGTGTCCTTTCCACATTTCTCCTATCTAGCACAAATGAATAATATGCTATGATTAAGAAGTCCCTGGCACCTGGTAGCAAGAAGAGCCCACCCCCTGATGTCAATGATGTAAAAACAGTCCACCAGATCTTCATGTTGTAAAGCCGGTATTATTTATATCTGTGAGTCGGTTGGCCTCTGGATGGCTGTGTCCCTTAAGTACTATAATCACTGCCGCACTGCAGTGGTCCCCAGACCTATGAATAGTTACTTCCTAAGTCGTTCTTACATTTCAGGGGCACCTTCTCCACTCAGAATCTAAATTTTATCGTGAGTAATTGGGAGAGAAGGCAGGCCGGGCTTTAAATCCCCCCTAATCCGATGAGTTATTTCTGGCTTCTCTGGCTTCTCCTTTGCTGTGAGGAAAGGGAGCGCTTATGTTCCCTTAGCTTCCTCCTTCTCCCTCTTCTCAGGAAGTGAAATAGGTCATTTGGAAAAGGCCAAGGGATAGGATTGTCATCTGCAGTGGTCTTCAAAGTGTGATGCCCCAGACCAACAGCCTCAAAGCCACCGGCAGAGACTTCCTTGGTGGTCTAGTGGTTAAGACGTCACCTTCCAGTGCAGAGGCTGCGAGTTCGATCCCTGGTTGGGGAGCTAAGAGCCTGCATGCCTCTCAGCTAAAAAAACCAAAATATAAAACAGAAGTAACACTGTAAAAAAATTCAATAACGGCTTAAAAATAAGTGGTCCACATCAAAAACATATTAAAAAAATGCCACCTGGGAATTTCCTAGATATGTAATTTTTTTCATTCCAACCCAAATCTACTGTATTCAAAGAGGATGTGGGGGTGGGGGAGTGGGGAGTTGGTTCTTAGCAGCCTGTGGTTTAACAAACTCTCCAGGTGATTCTGTTGCAAGCTGAAGGTTGAGTAGCACTGTCTTAATCAAAAAGAGACTCAGGGGCATTCCAGAAGAGGGGAAATTCATATCAATTGCTGGAGACAGGGTTGACTACGTTGCATGGCAGTACAGGCTCTGAGCCTACTCTTGAGGCCCTGGAGATGTCCCCAGTCTACCTCTGTGCTCAGTGGAAAGAAAAGGAGGAAGGAGAAGGAGTCGTGGTGGGAACATGAATTGGAGTGGTAGAAATGGAGCCAGCTTGAGTAAGACATATGGGGTTATAAGGAGGGAAAAATGACAGGGTTGTAAAGGTGTACACTGAGACTTCCCTGGTGGTCCAGTGGTCCATGCTCCCAACGCAGGGGACTGGGGTTCAATCCCTAGTCAGAGAACTAGATCCCACATACTGCAACCAAGAGTTGTGTGTGTGTGTGTGTGTGTTCTGAGTTGCTTCTGTTGTGTCCAACTTTTTGCAACCCTGTGGACCAGGCAACAGTACTGGAGTGGGGAGCCAGTCTCTCCTCCAGGGTATCTTCCCGACCCAGGGATTGAACCTGCATCTCTTACGTCTCCTGCATTGGCACTTGGATTCTTTACCACTAGAACCACCTGAGAAGCCTGCAACTGAAAGTTAGCATGCTGCAACTAAAGATCCCATGTGCTGCAATGAAGATCCAGTGAAGCCAGATTTTAAAAATATATATACATATATATATGTATAATACATTAAAGACCTTCCAGGAGATGGGCCATAATCCTATATCTAAGACTTGATGTATCTTTAGAGATGAGATATTTAATTTTTATGGAAAAATTTTTAAAATCATTTCCCTGCTCTGGTTTCCTTTTTTAATACTCAAAAAACAGTAAGAATTGTTCTGTTCGGCAAAATTTGCTTTGAACATGAAAATGTTTTATTTAACTCAGCAACATCTGTAACACATTTTTGCTTTTATTTGTAGTTGAGAACATTCTTATTTGACTGTGAAGAGGAGGCCTTTCTACGTCCTCTTAGGAAGAATTGTTTTCTGTCTCTAACATCTGGCTCATCCCTGCAGTGGGTTCTCCTCCTGACTCTCATCTCTGATGAATGATAACCACATGTCTGTCCTATTTCCATGGGTGGGACTGGATCTGAACCCCATTCCAACTGTGTAAAGACATATAACAAAGGGAGCTGCAGCTGCTGCTGCCCCTTTGGCCAGGACGAGGGAAGAGGGTAGACTACCTCACGGCATTTTCCCTGTGTGTGTTGCATGCTCGGTAGCTTAGTCATGTCTGACTCTTTGTGACCCCCTGGACTGTAGCCCACCAGGCTCCTCTGTCCGTGGAATTATCTCAGCAAGAATACTGGAGTGGGTTGCTATTTCCTTCTCCAGAGGATCTTCCCAACCCAGGGATGGAACCTGAACTGAGTCTCCTGTAGCTCCTGCATTGGCAGGCAGATTCATTACCACTGAGCCACCTGGGACTCTGCCAGTTAGTACAGGAGACGTAAGAGACACGGATTTGATTCCTGGGTTGGGAAGAACCCCTGGAGTAGGAAATGGCAACCACTCCAGTATTCTTGTTAGAATAATCTCATGGACAGAGGAGCCTGGCAGGCTATAGTCTATGGGGTTACAAAGAGTTAAACAGGACTGAATGAGCACACAGACAATTTTTTCAAAGCATAGAGACAAGGGAATTAGATCTATAAAGATCTCAGTAACTTGCCAAAGAAAATGTAAATTAAAAAATTTTAGAGAGTAAACTTTGATTTTACACCCAGAAATCTAATCCATAGCTAATAGCATAAGTGAAGAAAATGCATTCTTAAAAATATGTGTAATAATCTTGTTTCCTGGTTAAGGTAACAGGGCACTTGTACATTTTCATGTCTTAGTATGCAAAGTGGTGTTGCATCATCACTTTGCTGCCTTTGATTTGCTGAGTGTAACTTGTGTTAATGTGCATCACCTTCCTATACAACACAGATGATTTAATTTCTTTTTGATCTTATTAAAATTTTTATCCAGAAATAAAATTGAGAAGACATTGAGGTTTCTTCTTTGGCTGAAGCTGCTAGGTTTGCCAGCTTTAGCAAATAAAAATAGAGGGTGCCTAAATTTGAAATCAGATAAATGATAAATAGGGTTTTGTTTTTTTGTTTAAGCATGTCCCATGCAATATCTGGTGGCTCAGAGGTTAAATAGTCTGCCTGCAATGCAGGAGACCTGGGTTCAATCCCTGGGTTGGGAAGATCTCCTGGAGAAGGAAAAGGCAATCCACTCCAGTATTCTTGCCTGGAGAATCCCATGGACGGAGGAGCCTGGTGGGCTACAGTCCACGGGGTCGCAAAAAGTCGGACACAACTGAGCAACTTCACTCACTCATGCAATATTTGAGACATATTTATATTAAACATTTTTTCTTATCTGAGATTTAAGCTTAACAAGATGTCCTGCATTTTAATGTCAACCCTAAATTCCTAGTAACTCTAGAATTATGTCTAACTATTATAGTCATTGCAAATTGCTAGAGCTGGTCCCCCCCCCCCAAATTTATTTGCTTACTTATTTTTAATTTGTGGCCTCATCCTGCAGCATGTGGGAGCCTAGTTCCCTGACCAGGGATCGAACCCACACACCCTGTATTGGTAGCCAGAGTCTTAACTACTGGAGCACTGGGGAAGTCCCCAAACTATTAATTAAAAGTTTCCTGAATTACTTATAGCTTCTGCCACAGTGGCTCAGATGGTAAAGAATTTGCCTGCAACGCAGGAGACCCAGGTTCAGTCCCTGGGTCAGGAAGATCCCCTGGAGAAGGAAATGGCAACCCGCTCCAGTATTCTTGCCTGAAATCTCATGGACAGAGGCGCCTAGTGGGCTACACTCCATGGGGTTGCAAAAAGTCAGACATGACTTAGCAACTAACACTTAGATTAGATTGACTGTGGGCTATCTATAGTTTTAAGCACCCACTGTTTTCACTCCTCAAGAAATCAGGCTAGAAAGCAAGGAATGAGAGTGATAGATTATAGGGATCATCCTGAAGACATTCTATATTTTTTATGCAATGATTTTTGGATAGGTAATACAGTCACACCTCTTTTTCCCCCTCTTAGGTTTTCTAAGCTTATAATAAGTGACCCATTGGTGTATTTTTTTTTATTGTGATGAAATATACATAACTTAAAATTTGCCATCTTAACTCCTTTAAGTGTACCCTTTAGGGGCATCAAGTACATTGACATTATTGGGCAACTACCAGCACCATCCTTCTTCAGAACCTTTTCGTATTGCAAAACCGAAACTCCATACCTATTAAACATTAACTCCTCATTCCCCCGCTCTATCCAGACCCTGGCAAACACCACTTTACTTTCCGATTGTATGAATTTGACTGCTCTAGGTGCTCCCATCTTTCGGTTATTGTGAATAATGCTATGAACATAGGTGTAGAAGTTGTTTGGGTGTATACCCAGGATGGAAATTGCTGGATGCTATGATAATCTCAGATTTCCTTTTTTTTGTGAGGGCACTGCTGTAGTGTTTTCTATGGCAGCTGTGCCATTTTCCTAAGTTCTCACCAGTAGTATATGAGGGTCCTAGTTCCTCCACATCCTCAGTGACACTTTCATTTTCAGGGTTGTTTTGATTGTAGCTGTCCTAACAATCAGGACAGCTGTGAGGGAGACACCTCTTCTTTTTTCCGTCCTCATCAGACAGGATGCTGAGCATGTTTTAGGTTCTTGAGATGTGCTTCTTGAATAGAAGTGCATTTTGATGTTTTTGTTGTGTCGTGCTGTCTCCCGGAGTTCAAAAAGAGAGAGCAGTACTACCTCTTTCCATGTCTTTAAGTAGTCTCTTTGCCACCCCATAGACTGTAGTCCACCAGGCTCCTCTCTCCATGGGATTATCCCAGCAAGCATACTGGAGTGGGTTGCCATACCCTCCTCCAGGGGATCTTTCCAATCAGGGATCGAACCTGCGCCTCCTGTGTCTCCTGCATTGGCAGGCAGATTCTTTATCATTAGTGCCACCTGGGAAGCCTTAAACAGTAGTAAACTTAAAACATAAATTCTTACAGTCCTCAGAGAAGGAGCTTTCTTCTCATTTTGTTGATGAGGAACCAGAAGCTTGGTGTTCTTCGGTACCTTTGCATAGGGACAATCTGAGCACCTGATTGGGCTGAGCAGGGAGCTACTGAGTCATTCCAATCCACATTCTTCCCATCTGGAGAGGAAACACTTTCTGTGTTCCTGTTTTATGACAGGTTCCCATAACATTTATCATTGATTCTGTGGCTATCTTAAGGCTTATTCTATGTGAATTGCATATTAGATACAGAAATAATTCAAACTCGTCTTATTTTATTCTTCTTACCTTCTCTTAATCAACCATTGGCGTCTGTGGGCTTAAACATATTTCAACTTGGACTTCCCTGGTGGCCCAGTGATTAAGACTGTGTGTTTCTACTGTGGGGGACGTGGATTTGGTCACTGGTCGGGGATATTCTATATGCTGTGTGATAAGGCCAAAAAAAGTATTTCAACTTGATTTCAAAATTAATTATTACTTTATGATTAAATTGAGCATTATCATATATATGGCATGTAGCAAATACCTCTACAACATCTTCTGAAAATATTTTATAGGTACCTTATTCAACAAAAGTCATTATTAGAATTTTGAGCTTTTACAGTTTTAAATGGCTCCTAGAGTCAGTGGTTTTTTAGATTTTAGGTCTTTCTGAATTGTTGAGTGTTCTGTTAACCATTTTGGCCTACAGTGGTTTCTTTTAAACTAATTTATTCTGGTTTCTCTCTGTGCTTTGAGATTTTGAATGGCTAACTTTGCATGAAACAAGCTTAACATCCGGACCATCTGGTGTATCAAGGTGACCGATTCTTAACTTATTTGATTAAATGTTTCTTTCTCAAATATTCTCTGCTAATATGCATACACACATATTTACCTTCACCTAGATATCTTGGATTGTATCTTAGATTTAAGACAAGGTAATGGCTCTCAGTTTTCGGCTCCTTGTTTCACAGATGTGATGACAACAGTCATTTCAGACAAATTATAAAATCATGCCACAATAAAACCTCTTTTGTACTTTGTCCCAACTTGCCAGTATTAGTATAAGAAATGTGACACTAAACTCTGCTTGTTTATGAATCCCAAATACTGAGGTTTAAAATTCTTAGAAGTGCTGGGTTGGATTTTTGGCTGAGTTAGCATCAGGATTTGTGTGGCCTCCTGTGTCCTGTTAGGCCTTCCTTCCTGGCAGCGCCTCTGGGAAGCTGTGGGGGTGGCTGAACGTTAGCTTGCCTTTCTAGTCCCAGCTCGGCTGTTTGACCTGGAACCAGCACAGCAATGGGTAAAAGCACTGCAGTAAGAGGCGGATGATCCAAGGTGCCATTTGGTTTTGAGTTAGCCCCTTCATCTCTCTTCATTTCCTGATTTTTAAATAGTACCATCTGCCTGTTCTAATTACCTCACTGCTACTGTTGTAAGGATAAATATTATTTGAAAGACTTTTTGTAAATTCAAAAGCCCTAAACACAGATGATTTTTAAATATTAATTTAGAGAAATGGGTTGATGTACCATCTACTTAGGGCTTCCTTGGTGGCTCTGGAGAATTCATAAAGAATCCTCCTCAATGCAAGAGACATGGGTTCAGAGGATTTGATCCTTGGGTTGGGAAGATCCCATAGAAAGGCAAATGACCCCCCACTCCAGTATTCTTGCCTGAAATCTCATGGACAGAGGAGCCTGGTGGACTACAGTCCATGGGGTTGCAAAGAGTCAAACATGACTGAGTGACTAAACAAACCACCTATTTAAAAATGATGAGAGAATTTAACTAATTTATATTAAGTAGTGTTTTTACAATTTTAGATGTTTTACATATAGGTCTCATTTGAACATTTTAGCGCTATTGTGAATTAGGAAGAGATGCTGATATGACCAGATGTATTCTGGGAATAAGGAAACTGAGGATGTTGGTACCCTGGCTGACAGTCATTCCAGCATCAGGAGCCTCAAGGTTAAGATCCCAGGGCCTCTCTGCAGCCCTGGGTCACTGTCATCACCTCTGCTCTCTCTTCATGCTCCTGAATAGGTGGAAGAAAACCATCATTTGGTGGTTTTGTGATCCCCTTTCAGCTGAGCCCTGTAACACAAGTAAAGATAGAGCTGCTTGGGTTGAAGCAAGAGACAAGGGGCTTAGGGACCTGTAGCTTCAAACCTGGAGCCATTGCACTGGACTTTGTCTCTGGCTTCTCCCTATGACCATTCTATGAATTTCAGGAGCCAGCAGCTTTTCCTCATGTGATGCTTCTAGTAGCTTCTTGAATCAGAAATTTACACTTCTGGTGGCCAGGAATACATACCAGGAAGGGCTCAATGGCAGAATCTGTTTGGGGACAGGGGAGGAATGTGGTTATTTGCATAGCAAACATCTTTACATGGATTAGCCATTTATTGCGGCGGGGCGGGGTGGGGGGACAAGGCTGAGTAGTAACATGGTGGGAGGAGTTTCTGGAAGGAGTAGGAGAACAGGAAGGCCTGGAATTACCTTGAACTCTTATATTATTTGACTTGACTTGTTTCCCTAAGTAGATTGTTCTTTAGGACTTCTCAAGGACCTTATGTAAGGCTTATTTATATATCTCACCAGGTCCTACAGGGTGTCCTGCAAATATTTGAGTGACCAGATGAACAAAACATAGAGGGAAGTACTGGAATAGTTTGATAGTTTATCTTTTTTAAAAATATAATTGTTAATTAGAATATAGTTGGTTTACAATCTTGTGTTAGCTTCTTCTGTACAGTAAAGTGAATCAGTTACACATGGACACGTGTCCACTCTTTTTCAGATTCTTTTCCCATGTAGGTCATTACACAGAGTATTGAGTAGAGATCCCTGTACTATACAGTAGGTTCTTATTAATTATTAATATCAATTTTATATACAGTAGTATGTATGTATCAATTCCAACCTCCCAGTTTATCCTTCTCCACTATCCCCTTGGTAACTGTAAGTTTGTTTTCTACATCTGTGACTCTATTTCTGTTTTGTAAATAAGCACGTCTGTACCATTTTTTTTTTTTTTAAGATTCCATATATAAGCATATCTTTTTACCTTTTATACTGTTCATGGGGTTCTCAAGGCAAGAATACTGAAGAGGTTTGCCATTCCCTTCTCCAGTGGACCACATTTTCTCAGAGCTCTCCACCGTGACCTGTACTTCTTAGGCAGCCATAAATGGCATGGCTCATAGTTTCATTGAGTTAGACACGGCAGTGGTCCATGTGATCAGTTTGATTAGTTTTCTGTGATTGTGGTTTTCATTCTGTCTGCCCTCTGAAGGCTTGTGGAAGCTTCCTGATGGGAGAGACTGACTGTGGGGGAAACTGGTTCTTGTTCTGTTGGGCAGAGCCAAGCTCAGTAAATCTTTAATGCAATTTTCTGTTGATGGGATGGAACTTCATGACATTGTACAGGAGGCAGTGACTAAGACCAGCCCCAAGAAAAAGAAATGCAAAAAGGCAAAATGGTTGTCTGAGGAGGCCTTGCAAATAGCCGAGAAAATAAGAGAAGTGAAAGGCAGAGGAGAAAAGGAAAGATATACCCATTTGAATGCAGAGTTCCAAAGAATAGCAAGGAGAGATAAGAAAGCCTTCCTTAGTGATCAGTGCAAAGAAATAGAGGAAAATAATACAATGGGAAAGACTAGAGATCTCTTCAAGAAAATTAGAGATACTAAGGGAACATTTTATGCAAAGATGGGCTCAATAAAGGACAGAAATGGTATGGACCTAAGAGAAGCAGAAGATATTAAGAAGAGGTGGCAAGAATACACAGAAGAACTATACAAAAAAGATCTTCATGACCTAGATAACCGCGATGGTGTGGTCACTCACCTAGAGCCAGATGTCCTGGAATGCGAAGTCAAGTTGGCCTTAGGAAGCATCTCTATGAACAAAGCTAGTGGAGGTGATGGAATTCCAGTTGAGCTATTTCAAATCCTAAAAGATGATGCTGTGAAAGTGCTGCACTCAATATGCCAGCAAATTTGGAAAACTCAGCAGTGGCCACAGGACTGGAAAAGGTCAGTTTTCATTCCAATTCCAAAGAGGCAATGCCAAAGAATGTTCAAACTACCGCACAATGGCACTCATTTTACACGCTAGCAAAATAATGTTTAAAATTCTCCAAGCCAGACTTCAACAGTACATGAACTGTGAAATTCCAGATGTTCAAGCTGGATTTAGAAATGGCAGAGGAACCAGAGATCAAATTGCCAACATCTGTTGGATCATTGAGAAAGCAAGAGAGTTCCAGAAAAACATCTACTTCCTTTATTGACTATGCCAAAGCCTTTGACTATGTGGACCATAACAAATTGGAAAATTCTAAAAGAGATGGGAATACCAGACCACCTTACCTGCCTCCTGAGAAATCTGTATGCAGGTCAAGAAGCAACAGTTAGAACTGGACATGGAACAACAGACTAGTTCCAAATTGGGAAAGGAGTACGTCAAGGCTGTATATTGTCACCCTGCTTATTTAACTTATATGCAAAATCCATCATGCGAAATGCTGGGCTAGATGAAGCACAAGCTGGAATCAAGATTGCTGGGAGAAATATGTATAACCTCAGATATGCAGATGATACCACCCTTATGGCAGAAAACTAAGAGGAACTAGAGCCTCTTGATGAAAGTGAAAGAGGAGAGTGAAAAAGTTGGCTTAAAATTCACCATTCAGAAAACTAAGATCATGGCATCCGGTCCCATCACTTCATGGCAAATAGATGGGGAACCATGGAAACAGTAACAGACTTTATTTTTTTGGGCTCCAAAATCACTGCAGATGGTGACTGCAGCCATGAAATTAAAAGACGCCTGCTCCTTGGAAGAATAGCTATGATCAACCTAGACAGCATGTTAAAAAGCAGAGACATTACTTTACCAACAAAAGTCCATCTAGTCAAAGCTATGGTTTTTCTAGTAGTCATGTATGGTTTTTCTAGTAGTCATATAAAGAAAGTTGAGCGCTGAAGTATTGATACTTTTAAACTGTGGTGTTGGAGGAGACTCTTGAGAGTCCCTTGGATGGCAAGGAGATCTAACCAGTGCATCCTAATTAAAATCAGTCCTGAATATTCATTGGAAAGACTGATGCTGAAGCTGAAACTCCCAATACTTTGGCCACCTGATGCAAAGAACTGACTTATTGGAAAAGACCCTGATACTGGGAAAGATTGAAGGTGAGAGGAGAAGGATGAGACAGAGGATGAGATGGTTGGTTGGCATCACCAACTCTATGGACATTAGCAAACTCTGGGAGTTAGTGAAGGACAGGGAAGCCTGACATGCTGCAGCCCATGGGGTCACAAAGAGTTGGACGTGACTGAGCAACTGAACTCAGTTGACTGATATATAAGCATATCATATGACACTTGTCTTCTTCTGTCTGACTTCATTCAGTATGAGAATCTTAGGTCCATTCATGTTGCTGTAAATGCATTATTTTGCTCTTTCTTATGAATGAGTAGTATTGCATGGATGTGTGTACCACATCTTCTGTTCATCTGATGGTGGACATTTAGGTTGTTTCCATGCCCTGGCTATTGCATATATCGCTGCAATATTTGGGCATGTGTATCTTTTAGAATTATGATTTTCTCTGAATATGCCTAGGAATGGGATTGCTGGATCATATGGTACTTCTATTTTTACTTTCTTAAGGAACCTCTACACTGTTCTCCATAGTGGCTACCAATTTACATTTCCATGAGCAGTGTAGGAGGGTTCCCTTTTCTCCACACCCTCTTAAAAGGCCAGTTCAGTAGTACACTTTGTTCTAAGTTTTTTGAACACCAGTTATATATTAGACATTGTTCTAGAGACTCAGATAATATAGTGAGCAAAGCAGGTTCTTACTCTTGTAACTAGCATTTATGTTTTACTTTAGAAAACAGATACAAACATTTGGAAGAAATTAATTGATAAACATTTTCATTCTAAATACAACTTGCTTGAGAAAATTGTTAGTGTTTTTTATATATTTGTCTTAATGAATCACATGTTCAGTTCAGTTCTGTTCAGTCGCTCAGTCATGTCCGACTCTTTGTGACCCCATGAATTGCAGCACGCCAGGCCTCCTTGTCTATCACCAACTCCTGGAGTTCACCCAAACTCCTGTCCATCGAGTCGGTGATGCCATCCAGCCATCTCATCCTCTGTCGTCCCCTT
>NW_011494688.1:1575672-1579300 GCF_000754665.1 Bison bison bison | reverse complement strand
GTCAACTCTTCGCATGAGGTGGACAAAGTATTGGAGTTTCAGCTTTAGCATCAGTCCTTCCAAAGAACACCCAGGACTGATCTCCTTTAGAATGGACTGATTGGATCTCCTTGCAGTCCAAGGGACTCTCAAGAGTCTTCTCCAACACCACAGTTCAAAAGCATCAATTCTTTGGTGCTCAGCTTTCTTCACAGTCCAACTCTCACATCCATACATGACCACTGGAAAAATCGTAGCCTTGACTAGACGGACCTTTGTTGGTAGAGTAATGTCTTTGCTTTTAAATATGCTGCCTAGGTTGGTCATAACTTTCCTTCCAAGGAGTAAGCGTCTTTTAATTTCATGGCTGCAGTCACCATCTACAGAGATTTTGGAGCCCCCCAAAATAAAGTCTGACACTGTTTCCACTGTTTCCCCATCTATTTCCCATGAAGTGATGGGACCAGATGCCATGATCTTCGTTTTCTGAATGTTGAGCTTTAAGCCAACTTTTTCACTCTCCCCTTTCACTTTCATCAAGAGGCTTTTTAGTTCCTCTTCACTTTCTGCCATAAGGGTGGTGTCATCTGCATATCTGAGGTTATTGATATTTCTCCTGGCAATCTTAATCCCAGCTTGTGCTTCTTCACATGTTAGGTACATGTTATAAAGCAATGACAATAATGAATGTGTATGCAAATATATGTATGTGTATTTACCAGTAAATTAGATCACTAGGATCTGATTCTATGGATCGTACAGCTTTCAGTTTTTCAGTTTTCTCCAGAATTTTATGCCAGAAAGGTTTATAAGGGATTTGTTGTGTTCTATGAGCTTCATGTTGTCCATTTATTATTTAAAAAATCTATTAGTGTATAACATATGTATTCATCAGATATGAGTTAAGCACGCACTAAATTGAATTTAAATCTCAATGTATCAGTGGGACGGTTGAAAACATTTCTGCATTCCCTCTAAGCAGGGCAGTTGCACAATTAAAATTGGCTAGTATGTCATTTGTTTTCTTAATCCTTTATTTTTCTTCATTTTTATCAAAATACAAAAGACCATCAAACAGGAGGCAAAGAATGTGTTCACACATTTCCTAATTAATTTATAATTCATATCATTTTAGGATATGTTCTAATGGATTTTACTTAAAAATGTTGCTGCATAGTTTTAAGATCACATCTTAAGCCTTTATTCCCACTCCTGACAGCCTGTGTGGTATAGCAGTTTAGAGCTAAAACTGGGATCAAATTCAAATCCCAGTCTGGCTTTGATTGGGGGATGAAAGTGCATACTGGTTTTAGGGTCAGCTCAAAAATTGAATTTAGAAGAAGTAATAATGCATTTGTAGCTGGGCTGAGCCAGATGGAATGTGATGGTGCCAAGGGGCACCTCGTGGGTGGCAGGGCATCATGTGTATAGATGTGGTTTAGGGATGCTTTTTCTTGAAGCTACAACTGGAAACAGACCATTGGTTATTCATCTGGGAAATGGTAACTTGGGTCTGTTAAGTCTGTAGCATTGCAAACAGTGAGCAGGTCTTTAGTGTGGTGGGAATTCAGAATCCAAAGTTAAAGAGACAATGGGAGTAGATAAGAAGGATAAAGGTTAGTAAAATCTCTCTGGAATGGACTGTTATCCACAACAAAGGTATAGAATAGTCAACTGAAAACAATACAGTTTTTATAGGCTTAAAGAAACTAGAGGGGCAAATGAGTAGGGCCTTGTAATCTGTTATCTCTAGGCATGGTGCTTTTTATAAACTGGTTGAGATTCCCTAAAGTATATTATCTTGGTAGAAGGAAAGGAATGCCTAGAAATTATAGTAGTTTTATTTCTAGCTCTTTTTTTTTTTTTCCACTTTCTGAGCAGCTTTCTTAGGATTAAGGATTTAGAAGATTAGACATACTATTTCAGTAATATTTACTTACATATTTATGTTATTTTCATCATTGAACGTAAAACTGTAACCTGGACATTGTAGATAGTCTTTTAGAAAAAAATCACCTTCCTTGTTCCTACCTAGCTTCCATCATTATTACTTCTCCCGTCATAGTCTTTTACATTGCCACCAGAGTCATCTTTCTGGTTATTTTACTTTCTTAAAATAGAAACCTTTTTTAGTGTTTCCGTATTTTCTATAAATCTAAGCCTGAACTCCTTGGTATATTTTCTGACTTGGTTGGGTGGATGTCGTTCAGTGGTATGCCTGTGTGCACAATGTGTGTGTTGTTTTAAAAACTCCTAAGTGTTTTCTACTGTTCTCTCAATATTTTGAGGCAATACCAACTCCTGATTTCTGAGAAAATCCTTGAAATGGAAGAAAGTGGAGAAAACCACTAGACCATTCAGGTATGACCTAATCAAATCCCTTATGACTATACAGTGGAAGTGAGAAATAGATTTAAGGGACTAGATCTGATAGACAGAGTGCCTGATGAACTAAGGATGGAGGTAAGTGCCATTGTACAGGAGACAGGGATCAAGACCATCCCCAAGAAAAAGAAATGCAAAGAAGCAAAATGGCTGTTTGAGAGGCCTTACAAATAACTGTGAAAAAAAGGGAAGCAAAAAGCAAAGGAGGAAAGGAAAGATATACCCATTTGAATGCAGAGTTCCAAAGAATAGCAAGGAGAGAGATAAGAAAGCCTTCCTCAGCAATCGGTGCAAGGAAATAGAGGAAAACAATAGAATGGGAAAGACTAGAGATCTCTTCAAGAGAATTAGAAATACCAAGGGAACATTTCATGCAAAGATGTGCTCAATAAAGGACAGAAATGGTATGGACCTAAGAGAAGCAGAAGATATTAAGAAGAGGTGGCAAGAATACACAGAAGAACTATACAAAAAAGATCTTCATGACCTAGATAACCGCGATGGTGTGGTCACTCACCTAGAGCCAGACGTCCTGGAATGTGAAGTCAAGTTGGCCTTAGGAAGCATCTCTATGAACAAAGCTAGTGGAAGTGATGGAATTCCAGTTGAGCTATTTCAAATCATGAAAGATGTTGCTGTTAAAGTGCTGCACTCAATATGCCAGCAAATTTGGAAAACTCAGCAGTGGCCACAGGACTGGAAAAGGTCAGTTTTCATTCCAATCCCAAAGAAAGGCAATGCCAAAGAATGCTCAAACTACCACACAATTTCACTCATCTCACACGCTAGCAAAATAATGCTTAAAGTTCTCTGAGCCACGCTTCAGCAGTACATGAACTGTGAACTTCCAGATGTTCAAGCTGGTTTTAGAAAAGGCAGAGGAACCAGAGCAAATTGCCAACATCCACTGGATCATGGAAAAAGCAAGAGAGTTCCAGAAAAACATTTACTTCTGCCTTATTAACTATGCCAAAGCCTTTGACTGTGTGGATCACAATAAACTGTGGAAAATTCTGAAAGAGACCAGACCACCTGAACTGCCTCTTGAGAAACCTGTATGCAGGTGAGGAAGCAGCAGTTAGAACTGGACATGGAACAGCAGACTGGTTCCAAATAGGAAAAGGAGTATGTCAAGGCTGTATATTGTCACCCTGCTTATTTAACTTATATGTAGAGTACATCATGAGAAATGCTGGGCTGGAGGAAGCACAAGCTAGAATCAAGATTGCTGGGAGAAATATCAATAACCTCAGATATGCAGATG
>NW_011494688.1:1539738-1575572 GCF_000754665.1 Bison bison bison | reverse complement strand
GGTCGCTAAGAGTCGGACACAACTGAGCAACTTCACTTTCACTTTTCACTTTCCTGCATTGGAGAAGGAAATGGCAACCCACTCCAGTGTTCTTGCCTGGAGAATCCCAGGGACGGGGCAGCCTGGTGGGCTGCCGTCTATGGGGTTGCACAGAGTCGGACACGACTGAAGCAACTTAGCAGCAGCAGCAGCAGACAGCATATTCAAAAGCAGAGATATTACTTTGCCAACAAAGGTCAAGGCTATAGTTTTTCCAGTGGCCATGTATGGATGTAAGAGTAGGACTGTGAAGAAAGTTGAGCACTGAAGAATTGATTCTTTTGAACTGTGGTATTGGAGAAGACTCTTGAGAGTCCCTTGGACTGCAAGGAGATCCAACCAGTCCATCCTAAAGGCAATCAGTCCTGGGTGTTCATTTGAAGGTGAAACTTCAATACTTTGGCCACCTTGATGCGAAGAGCTGACTCATTTGAAAATTCCCTGATGCTGGGAAAGATTTAGGTTAGGAGAAGAAGGGGATGACAGAGGATGAGATGGTTGGATGGCATCACTGACTTGATGGATATGGGTTTGGGTACACTCCGGGAGTTGGTTATGGACAGGGAGGCCTGGTGTGCTGCAGTCCATGGGGTCACAAAGATTTGGACACAACAGAGGGACTGAACTGAACTGCACTGTACTGAAACACTTATTTTGTTCAGCTCACACCATTTTCTTGGCCTGTATAATGCTCTCTTCTCCTTTGTCTGAAATCTCACATCTGCTTTAAGACCTAGCTTAAATGTCACCTCTGCTGTGAAGCCTCCCTAATTTAATCCAGGTTGAAAATTAATAAAATGTACCTTTCTCTATGAATTTCCTGCCATAATCCTTAGAAGAACACAACAGAATCCAGAGTAGCTATAATATATTGTCTCATTAGATCGGCAAAGAAACAAGAATATTTGACCCTATACTCAGGCAGAAGGGAAATGAGCCTGTAGACAACTCAGATCTGTGAAAAAAGAAGGAAGAGCACAAGAAATGGTAAATAATGTGGATAAATACAAATGTTAGTGTTACAAATTTAATTGTAACCAGACAGGTGTTTTAGTTAGTTGTAAGCATGATAGTATTAGTCCCTAGACTAAGAGGAGCGAGGCTGGTAGCTGATGCATATTTGCATCCTAGCACAGTGCACTTCTACACATAGACAGGTAGATATTTGATGTACTCATATAGATATATGTGTATTCAATAAATGTTTTTGTGCCTACCTGTGGTAGGAACTTCAGTAGATAAAAGACAAGTAAAAGAGGATCCCTGCTGTGGAGCAGTTCAAAGTTTAATGTACAAACAATTATCTTCTAATCAGATAAGTAGATCCCACAGTTCAGTTCAGTTCAGTTCAATCGCTTAGTCATGTCTGACTCTTTGCGACCCATGAATTGCAGCACGCCAGGCCTCCCTGTCCATCATCATCTCCCGGAGTTCAGTCAAACTCACATCCATCAGGTTGGTGATGCCATCCAGCCATCTCATCCTCTGTCGTCCCCTTCTCCTGCCAATCCCTCCCAGCATCAGAGTCTTTTCCAATGAGTGAGCTCTTTGCATGAGGAGGCCAAAGTACTGGAGTTTCAGCTTCAGCATCATTCCTTCCAAAGAACACCCAGGGCTGATCTCCTTCAGAATGGACTGGTTGGATCTCTTTGCAGTCCAAGGGACTCTCAAGAGTCTTCTCCAACACCACCGTTCAAAAGCATCAATTCTTCGGCGCTCAGCTTTCTTCACAGTCCAACTCTCGCATCCATACATGACTACTGGAAAAACCATAACCTTGACTAGACAGACCTTTGTTGGCAAAGTAGTGTCTCTGCTTTTCACAGGAGAGGCACAAATAGAGTTCAGAAGGAGAAATATCACCACCTACATACTTTACCTGTTTTTCTATCCATATAGCAAAAGTGATTTCCAATATGAGTAAGTTTTAAGAACAGGCAGATCAGTGATTAGATTAACAAAGAACAAACAAATCATAAAATTTAAAATTGCAAAAGATTTGAGGATTTTTTCTCTTTTTTGTTGTAAATTCTTCTGGACATATAAGGACCGTGTTATCAGATTCCTTTGGACCCCCGTCTCTTTCATAAGCTTTATAGCTCTTAATCTGACTTTGTGTACAGTATATCCAATTGTCCTTTCCTGCTCCTAGTTTTTTGTTCCACTAATTTCATACTTATGACAATCTGCCTTAAAGCAAGAGGCATCCTTTTCCTCATTCACTTTGGTGATTATCATGTTTTTTATATTTATGATAAACTAAGGATACATTTTGTACAGTCACGATGGTAATTTTATAAAGGCCAAATAGCCACTGTGTATTTTAGTTTTAAACTTGTACAACTGCCAACAGCTTCTAAGACAGATGGAGGAATGACATGGTCACCCAAACCATCTTTCAGATGACAATGATAAGAACAGAGGAAAATAATTAAAAATAAGAAACTAATTATTGAAAGATTCTGAAATGTATTATAGAGCAGAGAGAAACTGGAGGAAAAATTCAGCCTCAGAAAACTGATTGGAGGGGTTCAGAATTGTGAGTTTGTAGCTTTTTGGCACCGGAGAAGGCAATGGCACCCCACTCCAGTACTCTTGCCTGGAAAGTCCCATGGACGGAGGAGCCTGGTAGGCTGCAGTCCATGGGGTTGCTTGGAGTCAGACCCGACTGAGCGACTTCACTTTCACTTTTCACTTTCATGCATTGGAGAAGGAAATGGCAGCCCACTCCAGCGTTCTTGCCTGGAGAATCCAAGGGACGGGGGAGCCTGGTGGCCTGCCGTCTCTGGGGTCGCACAGAGTCGGGCATGACTGAAGCGACTTAGCAGCAGCAGCAGAAGCTTTCTGGCCCAGTAGTGCTTTTCTTTGTAATAACTGCAGGGACATATTGCAGCCTCACTCGCTAAAAGGAGCAGAGATCAAAGATCAGGGCTGGAAAAGCATGTGGAAATTTAAAGGGAAATACTAGCAGCAACAGAATCATAGAAAGTATGTATCTCAATGCATATATATCTATGGGAGACTCCAGGGAGCCTGGTCAAAAAGATCCTGTGAAATAAGTAGAGACTAGAGACAAAATTACTTACTTCTTAAAAGACAGAGGTACAAGGAGCCACGTCTGTGAAGGTCATGCTTATTTTAACTGTTTCTCAATAGTGTTGAAGCGTATGCACTTGAAATGTCAGAGAAAGCTGGAAAACTTGAGTAAATATTATAAAATCAAGAAAATCACAGCAGTTCAGCCCCATCTTTGCCAGAGTCTTTGGCTTAATGACAAATTACACAGCAAAGGTGAGTTCCTCAGTGGTTAATGTAAGAATATTATCGGTGGGAAGTCACAAGAACAAAACAAGCTACCAGCAGCTGCACCCCACATACAGAGGCACATACAGGAGGCAACGTTTGCAGGGGGTATTCGTGTTAGTTAACTGCCTGCTCGAACAGAAGACCAATAACCCTCAGAGGAACATAACAGAAGCCGGAGTCATTACAGTGTATCATCCCACTAGACATGCAAAGAAACAAGAACATCTGACCTTCAAGAAAAATTTCAGGTAGAAGGAAAATGACCTCAGAAGCAAATTGTATCAATAGGAAAAAAGAGTATCAGAAATTATAAATATGTGGGAAAATATAATATAAAAGATAATGATTATTTAAAGCAAAATTATAACTGTATTAGTGGGTTTATAATGTATATATATGTAATATATATGATAATAGCATTAAGGATAGAGGCAGGAGCAGATAAGTAGAAATATACTGTTGCATGCTTGCTATATTTATCTGAATAAATTCAATATTAACTATAGTTAAGAATATTTTAAAATGCCTATTTTATTTTTATATATTTGTGAATTATAAATTATTTTTACTTGAAGTATAGTTGATTTATAATGTTGCAGGTGTACAGTTTCACACTCATACAGTTTCAGTTTTTTTCCATTATTGGTTATTACAATATAATGTTTTCCTTTTCAGGTTCTTTCCAATTGTAGGTTATTTCAAGATATTGAATATAGTTCCTTGTTGGTTATCAATTTTATGTGTAGTAGTATGTATCTGTTAATCTCAAATTCCTAATTTATCCCATCCCTTCCTCTTTGGTAACTAGTTTATTTGCTATGTCTGTGAATTTATTTCTGTTTTGTAAATAAGTTCTTTTCTATCATTTTTTTTTTTTTTTTAGATCCCACATATAAATGATACCATATGATATTTGTCTTTGACTTACTTCACTTACTATGATAATCTCTAGGTCCGTCCATGTTACTGCAAGTGCATTATTTAGTTTTTATGGCTAGGTACGATTCCATCTTTATTCATTCATTTGTTGATGGACATTCAGGTTGCTTCCATGTCTTGGCTATCGTAAATAGTGCTGCTGTGAACGCTGAAATGCGTGTATATTTTTGAGTTACAGTATTTGTCTTTTCCAGCTCTCTGCCCAGGAGTGGGATGCTGGATTACATGGTAACTTTATTTCTAGTTTTTTAAGGAACTTTCATACTGTTCTTTTTAGAGCTACACCAATTTGCATTCCTGCCAAAAGTCTAGGAGGGTTCCCTTTTCTTCACACCCTCTCCATCATTCGTTATTTTTTGATGCTGGCCATTCTGATCAGTGTAAGGTGACACTTCATGGTAGTTTTGGTTTGCATTTCTTAATAATTAGCAGTGTTCAGCATCTTTTCATGTGCCTTTTGGCCATAAAGATGCATATTTTAATTCCTAGAGTAGCTACAAAAATTATGTAGAGATAAAGCTAGAAATCTACAGGAAAAATAAAATTGATTAAAAATTTTTTGATTAATAGAAAAGAAAGCAGGAAAGTAGGAAAAATGGAATCAAACAATGATGGGACAAATTAACAAAACACCAGAAGTCAGGCCTAAATATAATCTTATTAATAATTACATTAAATGTCAGTGGACCAATGAAAAGCAGAAGTTCTAAGATTAGCTAAAATAACAAAGGCTGACTAATGCTCTCATGAAAGATGCATTTGTAGTAAGAAGGTAAAATTATATTAGCAGAAAAGACTGTAAAAAGATACTCCATGCAAATAGTAAACAAAAGAAAGTTGGCCTCTTTGCCTAACATGGAGTGCTAACTATAAGGCTGATGTAAAATTAGATCTGCTGGGACCGCCACATGGCGGGGAGTGCTATGTAAAAGTCATCTCACACTGAGGAAAGCAGTGCTGAGAGATGAAAAGAAAAAAAAAAAAAAGGTTGGATTGTGTGTAGACTTCAAAACAAGAAGTAATATTAGAGGTAAGGAGGCGTATCTCATAATGACAAAATGGTCGATATCATAGGAAGATGTAACAATTATAAATGTATATGTGTCTAATAATAAAGTTTCAAAATATAAGAAGTCACATCTCTCATAATTAACAGAACCAGACCAAAAAAATCAGTAAAGATATGGAAGAGCAAACTAACATTCAAAGCCATCTTAATCCAATTGATACTTGTGGACACAATATTCAGCTGGAGAATACTCACTATTTTCGAGGGCCTATAGAATCTTCCCCAAGATAGACCATATACTGAACTACAAAACATGTTTCAATAGATTTCAAAAGATTGAAAGCTTACAGAATATGTTCTCTGACTGCAGTGGAGTTATATTAAAAATCAACAATAATAAAAATCTAAGAAAGCCCCAAATATCTGGAAATTAAGTACCTTGCTGCAAAATATTCATGAGTCAAGAAATAAAAAGGAAGCTTAGGAATATTTTAAATTAAGTGATAAGACAACATATCAAAAAGAATATTATGACAGGTGCAGTCATAGCAGTCCTTAGAGAGAAATTATAGCTTTAAATGTTTATGTTAGGAAAGAGGAAAAAAAAGTTTAAAATATTGACCTTTATGCATTAGGAGACCATTTAGCAGTCGAAACAGCAGGATAGGCTGTATTATGGTAACAAAGAACCCCAAGATCTCAGTAGCTGTATCCACCAAAGTTTGTTTTTTGCTCCCTGGTGGCTCAAACAGTAAAGAATCTGCCTGCAGTGCAGGAGACCTGGGTTCGATCTTTGAGTAGGGAAGATCCCCTGGAGAAGGGAATGGTTACCCACTCCAGTATTTTTGCCTGGAGAATCCCATGGACAGAGGAGCGTGGTGGGCTACAGTTCATGGGGTCACAAAGAGTCAGACACGACTGAGTGACTAACACTTTCACTTTCTGTCCAATGGGAATTGGATTTCTGCTCATTCTGGACACTCAGGTCCCCAGGCTTATGGGTCTACAGCTGCACATGTGCTCCCATGCAGCAAAGGAGGGCAACGGTGTCAGATCGTGAGCTGTTCCTCAAAACTTCCACCTGGAGGGGACATATATCCTTGGCTGAGATAGGCTCTGTGGCCACACCTTGCTACAAAGAGAAAAGGATATGCCATCCTGTTGTGAACCTAGGTGGTTTGATGGTTTAGTTGCTAAGTTGTGTCTGATTCTTTGCAATCTTATGCACTGTAGCCCACCAGGCCCCTCTGTCCTTGGGATTTTCCAGGCAAGAATACTGAAGTGGGTTGCCAGTTCCCTCTCCAGGGGATCTTCCCCACCCAGGGATTGAACTTGGGTCTTCTGCATTGCAGGTGGATTCTTTAACAACTGAACCCCCAGGGAAGCCTTAGAACCTAGAAGGAAGAGAAATGGAATATTTGTGAACTACTCAAGAAATCTTACGAGGGGGATGAGAAATAAACCATAAAACAGTATTAAAATATATGAATAAGAGCTCCTCAGCCTGAAGCTTGGATGGGGTGGCTAGAAACCCTTCCCAAAGTCACTCTGAGGAGTCTCCTAGAGCTTCATAGATTATAGCTCGAAAACTTCTACTTTAAATAAAACCCCTAGCCTAACAATCTGGAGAACCAGTTTTAGGTTTCAAAGATGTGTACCCAAAACATATTGAGCTGAATTGATTTCACATTAGATACTGTAATTTTTGAAGCAATTCAGTGACTTTGTTGAACTTTTATATTACTTCTTACCCTTGGTATTGTATCTTAAGAGACTTACCTGGGAAGTTATGGAAAAGTACTAATTATTATATACTCTATTACTGTTATATCATTATATTAACATACAATATTAATATAGTATTGTTATCGTGCTTTAGTAAGTTAGATGATTATTATAGTAAAATAATTATACTGTTACAAGAACTATAGAGACAGTGAACTTTGTATTTATTTATTTATGGTTGCACTGGTCTTCGTTGCTGCATGGGCTTTCTTTAATTGCAGTGAGCCAAAGCTACTCTTTGTTGTGGTGGGAAAGCTTCTCATTGCGGTGGCTTCTCCTGTTGCAGGGCATGGGTTCTAAGTGCACAGGCTTCAGTAGTTGTAGCACATAGGCTCAACTGCCCAGAAACATGTGACTTCTTCCGGACTAGGGTTCAAATCTGTGTACCCAATATTAGCAGGCAGATTGTTAACCACTGGACCACCAGGGAAATCCAACAGTGAACTTTTAAAACTATTTTTTATTTTAATTTTTTGATAGTGTACTTTTCCCCAGCTTTATTGAAGTATAATATGTATACAAACTGCATGTAATTAATGTATGTAATTTGGTTGAGTTTGGACATATGTATACACTTGTGTTACTGTGACTATGATCCAGGTCATAAACATATCTATCACCTTCAAAAGTTTCCTTGTGCCTTTTTTTGATTTTGTTTTTCTTTCTTTCTTCCCTTCCTTCCTTCCTTTCCTAATAAGAACATCTAAGATGAGATCTAAAAATTAACATATTTCTAACTGCACAATTTCTTATTGTCAACTACAGGTTATAGGCAGTATGTCGAACAGCAGATCTTTCGAACTTACTCCTTTTGTGTAACTGTAACTTTGCAGTTTTTAATCAATATGCTAGGGGTTGGTGGTGATATGGGTGTTATTTGGCATATGGCAGGGCTCATCAAAGCCCAAATCTTGGCTTGCTGTATGTTTTGCCTTCTTGTCGAGTTCCTGGGACAGCATACACCAGGAAAATTGTAATTTGAGAAGCAGAGTGCTATCTCTTAATAACCAGGAGGCTGTGTTAGAGTGGTTTGAATCTGTGTCATGGGACCATTGAGGTTAAGTGCTTCAGCATGTATAATTAGCCCAGAATATCCAATTCCCAAGTGAACATAGAGTCCCATTACCTTCTCTGATGGATAGAACCAGGAAAAGAGACGTGGAAAGATGTCTTTGAACCCTCTAAAGGTACAGTGACCTGGCCAGTTAGTTATGGTTGGTTGCCCTGGGCTTTGGCCAATAAGATTAGCAAATTCTCCTGGGTTGGGGGGAAATGAGAGCAGGTAGAGCTTGGAAATAGATAGGAAATAGATTAGACAGAGGTGTATGTAAGGTGGGAAGAGGGGCAGAAGTGCTAGCTCCTCCTAACAAGATTTTAAGGAGCTTTTCCCCCTAAGGCAAACTGTGCCTTTCTTTAAAATTTTTAAAATCTGTTTTCAGTTGAAAGGGGAAAATGAAGTGAAAGTTACTCAGTTGTGTCCAACTCTTTGTGACCCCATGGACTGTATGGTCCATGGAATTCTCCAGGCCAGAATACTGGAGTGGGTAGCCTTTCCCTTCTCCAAGGGATCTTCCCAACCCAGGTCTCCTGCATTGCAGGTGGATTCTTTACCAGCTGAGCTAACAGGGAAGCCTGAAAGGGGAAAGGTTTTCTTTATTCTATAATGTATAATAAGCTTTCCATATTTTTATCTTGTAATTTGTTATTTTTTTATCATTTATCATTATTCCGTAGTTTATTATTATGAGCAGTATTAAAGACAAATTTTCCTCCCATTTAAAAGTCTACATAGTATAGACTATAAACCTTTATCAAAAGGCAGTTTTTTTAACTCTTTTCAGACACTATGAATTTGGAAGTTTATTAAAATTGACCTTTTTAAAAATAAAATCTAAATATATTGTCTAAATTTTATATGCCATTGTATAAACTTTATATCCCAATTAATAGTCAATGGTGGTGTCTAATGACCTATAAGTAAAAAAAAAAAAAAAAACTGTCAAGGAAAATTTGAGGAGCAGCCAGTAGATGGTAGCATGCTATTGCATTTGAAATGAAGCTCTGCCAAAGATGTACAATATTTCCGCTGCAATTTGGCACTATTGGGATGAAAGGACTTCATATTTCACTTAGAAAGCTACATTTTAATCAACAGCCAAATAGCTTTTAAGCGAATTCTGAGCAAGCAGTTTATTCTTTGCTTATAATCTGTATTTGCATCATTTTAGGCATAGTAGCTTTGCAAAGGAGATAGCTAGCATTCTGCAGTTAGGAATAGCGTACTGTAACTTTTCTCTCTTCTTTCCACAATGCTCAGCACAGTGGAGGCACATGATTGCTCAAGTACTTGATCAGGAGTGTTTTAATGCAAAAATAATTAAAATGTTTTGGTTATTATGCTTTCTATTCAAAGTATAGTCCTGTAGATTCCTATACGATCTGTAAAGACACACATACCTGCAACACACACCAATGTAGCTCAGTGACCATGCTGTGTAATGGAACTTTATATTAGAAACTTTACTATTTGAGCCTTCCATTCTCTGCTTCTACCCCATCTCTTCTCTGCTTTCAGCCAAACTTAATACAAGTGCCGGCTGCCTGCCCTTGTCTGTATTTCTTGCTAACCACTGATTACTGTCCATCCATTTCAGTTTGGCTTTTGCTCTTTTTGTGCCATCAAACTGCTTTTGATGAGGTTTCCAGTATCTCCCTGTTGCTAAATCCAGGGGACACACTGTAGACCCTGTCTTCCTTGCTCTCAGCAACTTCTCATGCTGGATCCCTGGGCCTACCATGTGAGATTCTGTGTTTTCCTGTTGGTTTTTCTTTCTCCAGCAGCAGCTGCTCAGCATTCATGAGATTCCTCGTCTTCTCCTGTGTGAGCTAATGTGGAGGTTCCTCAGGTCACAGTCGTCTCTGACAACTTTCTTTCAAGTCCCCCTTTCATGCCACCAGCTTATCTCTATCATTGTGGCTTTCCCCACCTGCCAGGAAAGCCCACCTTTGCACCTGGGTCACCCAGCCATCTCTAAACTGTTTCTCTAATGTCCAGACTCACTTTCTACCAGTCCCTTCTCTGCATCTCTCCAGATAGAGCTTGTCAAAAGCAGCCTCACTTCTCTTAGTGAGACCACTCTCAAAGCTCTCCATTGCCCTGAAGAATTAATCTGAAATCCTTACCACTGCAGTGTCCTTTCCAGTCCCGCCTACATTTTTAGCTCAATCCTGAGTCCTTCTCCTCCATTCAGTGTGCTCCAGCCCCGGTATCCAGATTTTCCATTTCAGCCTTTTGGCTAAGATCATGTATCGTATGGGGGCTTCCCTGGTGGCTCCCTGGTAAAGAATCCACCTGCCACTGCAGGAGACGCAGGAGACGCAGGCTCAATCCCTGAGTTGGGAAGACCCCTTGGAGGAAGAATGCCAACCCACTTCAGTATTCTTGCCTGAAAAATTCCATGGACAGAGGAGCCTACTGGGCTACAGTCCATGAGGTCGCAAGAGTCAGACACGACTGAGTGACTGAGCACATGAACATCCTTGGCTAACTGCCTGCAGACCTTTCAGCACTTCTCTGCCTGATTCTCTTTCAGGGCCCCCAACCTCATCTCAATTTAAATGTCTCTTCCTCAAGAACTCCTTCCCTGTCACCAAAGACAATCTCAGGTCCTCTTGTGACAAGTTCTCATTTCATTTGGCATTTATTTCAGAGCCTTTAACACAATTACAATTAAATAAAATTT
Organism: Bison bison bison; assembly: GCF_000754665.1. Classification (NCBI taxonomy): domain Eukaryota; kingdom Metazoa; phylum Chordata; class Mammalia; order Artiodactyla; family Bovidae; genus Bison; species Bison bison. The sequence continues at coordinate 1,564,751 of NW_011494688.1, read as the reverse complement.
TATATCATCACGTGTTTTGTCCTAGACTGTAAGCTGCTGCCGCCTGGTTCTCTGTTGTATTCTCATTCTTAGCAAAATCCCTGAAACAGACTAGGCTGGTATAGACATGTAATCAACTGCATTTAATACGTGCCTCAGGAATCAGAAACATTTTATTCTCAATTTCCAAAGCTTAGCTTTTCATTGTCAAAGATTATGTATCAACTTCTCAGACTAATAACTTTATTGTTACTGGAAGTTTATTCAGAATTGCTCATGTCAAAATGAACTTTTTAGAACCAAGTGTATTTTTTAAGAAGTGGCTTAAAAACTATGCTTATTGAAAGTTGATAGTTTTATAGAATATATACCACAATCTTTTCTTTTGGCCTTTTTAGCAGTTGCTGGTAATTATGGTTGATACCAATTAGATGACTAGAAGAGTTTCAAATGCTGAGCATCCAAAGAAAAACCTCATTCGGACATTTTTTTAAAAAATGTGAGTATATGTGAGAATTATATACAGCCTAGCCCACATTTTCAGACATATTCTCAAAATAAATGAAAAAGACATTAAGGTATTTGTATAAAGGCCTCAATTATTTTTAAAATAAATAACAGTGCTAGTCAATTAGTCCTTGTGGATGACAATTACTTCTAAAAATATACCTAACTTTTAACATCTAAATTTGAGCAAAGAAGAGCAGCAATGACTCAACATTTTTCTTTTTTTAAACTGAAGCTATCTAGTTCAGCCCTCAATCTGAGAGCATTCTTTTTTCCTAAATCAACATCCTTGGATAGCTTTTCTTTTTGATGTTGGAATGATCTGTCAGCCTAATAAGTATTGAATACCTCCCTGCTATACTACTCACAATTATACTTTTCTGTAAGATACACTGTCTCCTCCATTATCAAATGTGGGAGAAGAGAAAGGGGATGTGTGAAGAGGATCAGTGTGTGCCTGGAGTATCATTATTTTCGAGTATAGTGTAACCAGTCCCATAAACCAGGCTGTAATAATTAAGAACTCTATTCTGATGGTGATTAGCTTAATCTCTGTGCTACATTTTTCCACATTAGAGAAATATAGTATTTTCTTTTTTGTTTTTTGGCTGTGCCACAAAGCATGTGGGATCTTAGTTCTCTCATTAGAGTTAGAACTCTTACCTCCTGCAGTGGAAGCATGGAGTCCTAACCACTGGACCACCAGGGAAGTCCCAGAAATACAGTACTCTTAAAGAGAGTTATTTCTTCGTTTGGTTCAGAGGATAAATGAAAACATTCTGTTTCCTATTAGGGATATATTTATTTACCTAGAAATCTATATAAAATGGAGGGAAAAAATATTCATGGCTTTATAATGACAGTTAAGGAATCTTGTTTCATGCCACATGAAAGCATTTTAACGAATGAACAGAGACATAATTTAAATGCTGAAATAACATTTGGAACAATCTGTCATCTTTTTGTTGCTGTTGTCATTGTTTGTTTCTGTTGTGTACCAATTCTGTTTATGTTTAATGCTGTTGTATATATCCTGCTGCTGTTGCTAAGTTGCTTCAGTTGTGTCCAACTCTGTGCGACCCCATAGACGGCAGCCCACCAGGCTTGCCCGTCCCTGGGATTCTCCAGGCAAGAACACTGGAGTGGGTTACCATTTCCTTCTCCAGTGCATGAAAGTGAAAAGTCAGAGTGAAGTCGCTCAGTCGTGTCCGACTCTTAGTGACCCCATGGACTGCAGCCTACCAGACTCCTCTGTCCATGGGATTTTCCAGGCAAGGGTACTGGAGTGGGGTGCCATTGCCTTCTCCGGTATATATCCTAGAGGTGGTTTATTTTTTTCTGGGCTCTTCTGTTAAGAGAATGGTCATGACTTATATGACAGGTGCACAGCTTAACACCATACTCAATGATGAAAAGCTGAAAGCATTTCCTCTAAGATCAAAAACAAGACAAGGATGCCCACTCTCAGTACTTTTATTCAACATAGTATTGAAGTCCTGTCTTCAGCAATCAGACAAGGAAAAGCAATAAAAGGAATCCAAGTTAGAATGGAAGAAGTAAAACTGTCACTTTCTGCAGATGACATAATACAATATATAGGAAACTATAAAGATGCCACCAAAAACCTATTGGAATAAATAAATTCAGTAAAATTTCAGCATATAAAATTAATATACAGATGTCTGTCATGTTTCTATACATTAACAAAGAACTGTCAGAAAGAGAAAATAAGAAAACAACCCATTTACAGCCACATCAAGAAGAATAAAATACCTTGTAATAAATCTAACTAAGGAGATTAAAAAAAACTTGTACTTGGAAAATTATATGATATTGATGAAATAAATGGAAGAAAATACAAAAAATGGAAAGATTCTCAGTGTCCATGGATTGGAAGAATCAATATTGTTAAAATGACCATACTACCCAAGGCAATCTAGAGAGTCAATGTGATCCTTATCAGAAACCAATGGCATTTTTCATGGGACTGGAAAAAATACTTCCAATTTTTTTTTCTTTTGTGGGAACACGAAAGGCCCTGAGTAGCCAAAGCAACCTTGAGAAAGAAGAACAAAGCTAGGGGTATAATGTGTCCTGTTTTCAAACTATGCTGCAAAGTTACAGTCATTGAAACAGTATGGTACTTGCACAAAAATAGACACGTAGATCAGTGGAACAGAATATTGAGCCCCAGAATGAACTCTCACATATGTGGTCAATTAATTTACAACAAGGGAGGTAAGAAAACAATGGGGGAAAGAAAACCTCTTCAGTAAAATGGTGTTGAGAAAACTGGATAGCTGCATGCAAAAAATTCAAGTTGGACTACTTTCTCATACCATATACAAAAATATACTAAAAATGGATTAAATACTTAAATGTTAGACCTGAAAATTAAAAATCCCAGAAGAAAGCATAGACATTTTAGCAGTAGTTTTTTGGATATAACTCTTCAGGCAAAGGGAACAATAGCAAAAATAAACAAATGGGACTATGTCAAACTAGAAAGCTCCTGCACCACAAAGGAAACCATGAGAAAAATGAAAACGCCACTTATTGAATGGGAGAAGATATTTGCAAATGGTATCTGATAAGATACGCCAACATCTAACAAACAAACAAGCAGCTCAGGCCATCAGGGGCAGATGAGCTGAATAGGCATTTTTCCAAAAAAAGACATACAAATGACCCATAGGCACATGAAAATATGTTCAGCGTTACTAATTATCAGGAAAATGCAAATCAAAACCACCACGAGTTCTCATCTCATGTCTGTCAGAGAGGCTATTAACAAAAAGACACTAAATAGTAAGTGTTGGCAAGGGTGAAGAGAAAAGGGAATCATACACTGTTTGTAGAACTATAAATTGGTGTAGCCTTTATGGAAAATAATGGAGGTTCCTTGAAAAATTAGAAATAGAACTGTCATATGATCTAGCAATTCCGCTTCTAGACATTTTCCAAAGAAAACAAAAACACGAATTCAGGGAGACTTATGTACCCCGATGTTCTCTGTAGCATTGTTACAATAGTCAAGATATGGTAGATAAATGGCTAAAGAGGATATGTGTGTGTGTATGTGTGTGTGTGTATGTATGTACTCACATACACAAGGTTTATTACTCAGCCATACATAAGAAGAAAATCTTGCTATTTGCAACAACATGGATGGACATAGAGGATATTATGTGAATAGAACTAAGAGAGAAAGACAAATACCATATGATTTCACTTATATGTGGAACTTTAGAATGAAACAGAAGTAGACTCAGGGATACAGAGAACAAACCAGTGGTTACCAGTGGTCACTAGAGGGGAGATGTGGTGGGGATGAGTGAAAAAGGCGAGAGAGGTTAAGAGGCTCAAGCTTTTAGTTACAAAATTAAAAGAGTGGCAGTGATGAAATATACAGCATGAAGACATAGTCAGTAATATTGTAGTATCTTTGTATTGTGACAGATGGTAACTAGACGTATTGTGGTGATCATTTTGTAATATATATAAACACTGAATCATTATGTTGTATAACTGGGACTAACATGGTGTTGCAGGTCAATTAAACTTCAAAAAGAAAACAGAGAGAATGCCCATGCCTGATTATCCAGTGCCAGTCTGATGGGCATAAACAAAATCAAGAAAAGAGAAATCATCTTACATTTGTTATTCCTTTCTCAAAAGAAAAATGTGGACAAGCAAAACAGAAGTGTTGGATTATTCTTTAGACTATATTTTATTGCTTTGTGTTAGTCTGGGTTCTTTGGTTTCCTGTGGCAGAGACTGCACTCAAATAAGCTTAGACTAATTTCATTTTTTCCCCTGATATTCCTATTGTACATATGCTAGACTACTTGATCTGGTTCCACAGGTCACTGATGCTCTGTTCATTTTTTCAGTCCCCTCCTATCTGTGCTTTGTTTTGGATAGTTTCCAATTTTGTCTTTCTATTCATCAATCTTTTCTTCTGCAATGAGTAATTTGCTGTTAGTCTCATCTAGCATATTTTTGACTATAGAGGTCATCTAGCCTGTTTTCATCTGTATAAATTTCATCTGGTCTTTATGTTTCTCTCCATCTAAGTTATCTTTTCTTTTATGTCCTTGAGAATATTAAAAAACATTTATAATAGCTCCGTTAACATTTTTGTCTGCTAATTCCTTCATCTCTGTTATTTCTGGGTCTGTTTCTATTGATTGCTTTTTTTTCCCCCCTGGTAGTGGGTCATATTTCTCTGCTTCTTTGTGTGCCTGGTAATTTTTGATTAGATACTAGACATAAAGGGTTTCACAGTGTTGGATTTTGTTGTATCCCTTTGAATATGGTTGATCCATTTGTTCTGTCATGCAGTTAAATAAACTTGCAGATTAGTTTAATCTTTTGAAGCTGCTGTTAAGCTCTGTTAGGGTGGGTCCGGAGTAGCCTTTGTTCTTGGGCTAATTTAGGCCCAGTTACTAAGGTGTGATCCTCCTAAGGACTCTACCCAACACTCCATGTATTACATGGTCTCTCCACTCTGGTTGGTAGAGGCATGAGCTATTTCCAGCCCTGCCTAAGCTCTAGGAATTTTTTAGTCTATTGGTTCATTTCTCTACCTCATGGAGTTACACCCCATACGTGTACAGATCTGTAGTCATTAATGATTCAGTGAACCTCTTTGCACATCTCCAGAGCCTTCTGTGCAGCTCTTTCCTCTCTTATACTCCGTCTCAAAATCTAGCAGTCTGTTTTCTCCACTTAGTATGTCTACTGTGCTATGTTTGAGGTCTCTCTTCCTGGTCTGTGGCTCGAAACTACCTTCAGAGTGTGTGTTGGAGGAATCATACTGCTGAATTCACTTTCCCCCTTCACTTGGGGATCATATTTCAGCACTGCTTATTTTCCAATATCTGAAAAAAATTTTTTTCACATATTTTGTCCAGTTTATGAGCAGAAAGGAAATTTCTGCTCATAGCAGTTAATCCTTTAAGGGGAGAAGCAGAAATTTAAAAATTATAGAATTGAGTTCATTTTATAAATGAATAATTCATTTAATATTATATCATTAAAAAGTTTCCCCTGGGCCATTAGGTGTAATGTCCTTTTGTTCCATCCAGAAGATTATGTGTGATTTACTTAACTCTTACCCGGTTTTAGGATATTAAACCTGTTTCTGATTTTCTACCATTTCAAAGAAGACTGTGTCAAACATCCGGATATGAATCTTTGTTTTTTTAAATCCAGTTATGTCTTTTTTTTTTTTTACAAATTGAAAAAGTTATCTGACTGTGTTGAGTCTTAGTTACAGCATGCAGGATCTTTTATTGTGTCTCGTGGGCTCTCTAGTTGTGGCACATGGGCTCAATATTGCAGCGCACAGGCTTAGTAGCCCCACAGCATGTGGAATCATAGTTCCCTGACCAGGGATCGAACCAACATTCCCCTGCATTGCAGTGAGGATTCCTAACCACTAGACCATCAGGGAAGCTCATCTACTTTATGTCTTTGTGATATATTTCTTGAGGTGGTGTTATTGGGTTCAAGTATTTGAGAGTGCTGCTTTGCTGTACTGTGCTAAGTCGCTTCAGTTGTGTCCGACTCTGTGTGACCCTATGGACTGTAGCCTGCCAGGCTCCTCTGGTCATGGGATTCTCCAGGCAAGAATACTGGTGTGGGTTGCTGTGCCCTCCCCAGGAGATCTTCCTGATCCACAGATGGAACCTGTGTCTCTAAAGTCTCCTGCATTGGGAGGCAGGCTCTTTATCACTATCACCACTTGGGAAGCCCTTGAGAGTGTTAACGCCCTCCAAATGTATTGCTAGGTACTATTTGGAAAGATTGTACCAGCTTTCCATTGGCATTGTATGAGAGCACTCATTTTGCCACACCCTCAACAGCACAGCACAGCCTATTTTATTCTTTGAGTGGCATATACTGAATGCAATTACAGTGTGAAGTCTGTTGCCAGGAAGATAAAGTACAGCCTCTTTCCCTAGAGGGCTCGTAGGTGGGTGGTGGAGAGAGATGGTAAACCCATCATAAATCCATGATAAATTTTGGAAGAACATATCAAACTTTGCCTAAGAAAACCTTCATACGTTTTAATCAAATATTTGAGGATAGACTGTTTTTAATAAGGTCACAGAAAGAAAAAAATGTCAGAAGGGTTAATAGGACATTTAAGGTGACTGAAGTGTGAAGTGAGTGTAGCGTATTTACTGAATAGTTTTGCTGGTGCCAAGATTGTGTTAGGAGTGAGAATGTAGGAGGAAATAAAGTCGAATTTGGAGGCAGAAAGCAGAAGGGCTCTGTATGGTCTTGAGCTAGTCAAACACACACTCCAATCCTATACACTTCATGGGTGTACTGGAATCCTTATATGTAGTCAAATTTAACTTGTTACCATTGGCTTTGTTTCTCTTGCTCCTTACAGAGGTTGCCAAAATCTTTTTATAACAGGAGTCCTATTTCATCTGAGAGTTAACTCCAGCCTCTAAATACCACAGTGACCCTTTTTTGTTGTTTGTTTCTTTAGAGAGCAGGCTGAAGTCTTGTCTGCTCTTGTCAATTAAATAGGCTTGATTCTTTCTTGTCTCCTGTACAGCAAACAGGACATTCTGTGCAGGCCTGGAGCTGTCCTGCCGGCCTGTTCTTGAGCTGAGCATGTGATCCATTCTGTATCCTGTGTTATGTGTTCTCTCTGGGCCACTTCTTACCAACTCAGGCTCTCTTGGGGTGAAGGTGTCACCATGACTGTCTGCCTCATTAGAACAAACCATTGGTATTTTGTCCTGTAAAACAGAGGTACTTTAGGTAAAGTCTAGCCATCTAACAAAAAGGAGGAAGTAGAATACCGTCAACAACAGAGTTGCGCTGGGGTTTAGGAGACAGGCCTAGTTTCCAGTATGCTGCTGCTGCTAAGTCGCTTCAGTTGTGTCCGACTCTGTGTGACCCCATAGACGGCAGCCCACCAGCCTCCCCCGTCCCTGGGATTTTCCGGGCAAGAACACTGGAGTGGGTTGCCATTTCCTTCTCCAGTGCATGAAAGTGAAGTTTCCAGTATACTGAATGACTAATAAGTTGTATGATCTTGGTTAACGCGTGTGTCTTTGGGTCACTACTTCTTGATTAACGAAATGACATTTGTGTTCTCTACCAGTTCAAACTTTGACTGTATAAACAAAGGTTAAAAAAAGTTTGAAAGGATTTTGAAGGAATTAAACCCAAATTTCTTCATGGATATAGACATGAAATTTGTGTTTTATTCTAAAAGCAACATTCAACTATATTCTATAATGATCTAAGTTTCTAGAGAACCAAAGACCTTTAATGAACACAATTCTAATTTTTTATTTATATATCTTCTTACCGTAATGTGTCAACATAATCTCTGAACAACGGATTGAGTTACTTCTCGTTTATCTTAGATGCATAGCAGGTATTTAAACTTAAGATATTTTCCTAGGAATATGAATTTCTTAAATGAGTGTCAAATATTTTCTTAAGAGACTTGCAATTAATTACATGGGTTAAAGTCAGAATAGCTGTTTTGGTTGTAAACATCTGTGGCCTCTTTCCATTTCTGCTTCTGCCATAATTCTAAGGCTTTCACTTATTTTATAATGTGAGGTGAGAAGAAAAGGCTCTCTGTGTATTATAATTTTTTTAAAGTACTATTAATTTGTCACTTTGGCTTAAATAGGTTATTTTTGGCTTACATAGGCTTTTTGTGTGCTATTTTGGGCATGCTGCTACTGCTAAGTCACGTCAGTTGTGTCTGACTCTTTGTGACCCCATAGACGGCAGCCCACCAGACTCCCATCCCTGGGATTTACCAGGCAAGAACACTGGAGTGGGTTGCCATTTCCTTCTCCAGTGCATGAAAGTGGAAAGTGAAAGTGAAGTCGCTCAGTCGTGTCCTACTCTTCACGACCCCATGGACTGTAGCCCACCAGGCTCGTCCGTCCGTGGTATTTTCCAGGCAAGAGTACTGGAGTGGGGTGCCATTGCCTTCTCCGCTGGTCCCATTACTTTATGCCAAATAGAAGCAGAAAAGGTGGATTTCTTCTTCTTGGGCTCTAAAATCACTGCGGCTGGTGATTAATCAGAAGGCAGTTGCTTCTTGGCAGGAAAGCTAGGACAAACCTAGACAGTGTGTTGAAAAGCAGAGACATCAGTACCGACAGAGGTCTGTATAGTCAAGGCTCTGGTCTTCCCAGTGGTCACATAACGGTTGTGAGAGTTGGACCGTAAAGAAGGCAGAGTGCCAAAAGAATTGATGCCTTCCAACTGTGGTGCTGGAGAAGACTCCTGAGAGTCCCTTGGACAGCAGGGAGATCAAACCAATCAGTCTTAAAGGAAATCAGTCCTGAATACTCATTGGAAGGACTGATGCTGAAGTTGAAGCTCCAGTATTTTGGTCACTTGATGCCAACAGTTGACTCATTGGAAAAGTCCCTGATGCTGGGAAATATTGAGGGCAGAAGGAGAAGAGGGCATCAGAGGATGAGATGGCTGGATGGCATCACCGATGCAATGGACATGAGCTTGGGCAAACTCCGGGAGATAGTAGGGGACAGGGAAGCCTGGCATGCTGCAGTCCATGGGGTTACAAAGAGATGTTCACCACTGGGTGACTGAACAACAGAGTATAATTGCTTTAAAATGTTGCATTAGTTTCTGCTGTACAACAAAGTGAATCAGCTATATGTATGCATATATCCCCTCTCTCTAGCGCCTCCCTCCCACCACCCCGTCCCGCCATCCCCGCTTCTGGGTCATCACAGAGCACCAAGCTGAGCTCCCTGTGCTGCCCAGCAGCTTCCCACCAGCGCTGTTTCACAGATGGTGGTGTGTGTATGTCAGTGCTACTCGCCCAGTTCATCCCACCCTCCCCTCACCCACGTGTCCACATGTCTGTTCTCTATGTCTGCCTCTCTATTCCTGCTCTGCAGATAGGTTCAGTCGTACCATTTTTCCAGATTACATACGTATGCATTAATATATGGTATTTGCTTTGCTCTTTCTGACTGACTTCACTCTGTATGACAGACTCTATCACAGTTTCACTAACTGCTCTCATGTGATTTATGCTGTGATATATCCAGTTATTGTAGTCTGTTCATATTACAAGGAAAGCAGATGTAGAATCTGAGGAAGTCTCTGAAAGACCACCCTACACGTAAGTGGACAGTATTTGGGTGTAACCACCATTTTGAGTCATGAGAGGTCTTACCACCAAGACTACCTGGAGATGTGAGGTAGAGTGGGGAATTGGGGTAATGTGCCTGACATGTAGCCCTGGGTTAATGAGGTGTTAGAAATGCCTGAGCTCCCAAGATCATGACAAAACTTCGTTGACTATTCAAATAATCCAGTTTCTTACTAACTGATTTATCTACTCAAGGGTATAAATCGTAAAGTTGGTTTATGGAAGAATTTTGGAATACTTGTCTGACAGTCTTGTTCTAGTTCCCTCTTCCTGTTGAATTGTCATGTGCCTTCATAAATTTCACTCCAACTAAGCAAAACCCAAACAGAAACAGTGGGTGAAGAATTTCCAAATTAATTTCAAATATTCTAAATTGTTCTGTAGTTGTAAAGCTTTTTATAGCTTGTTAGACAGAATGAGTGAAAAAATTGTGGCTAACCACTCCCCCATTCAAGTAGTTATAACTGAACTCAGTGCAGATTATAATTGAGATCTATATCTTTTGTAGATTCAAGTGCTAGAGTTTATTCAAATTTAATGAGACTCCTGTCCTATTGCTTTGCTTATCTTATGTTAAATTGTGTTCTCCTTTGTATTTGACCCTGAGGCAGGAAACATCGGGAAAACTTGTTAGGCAAAAATAATAGTTTCCATCCAATGGAAAGCATAGACATTTCAACTGAAGAGAAAATGAACATTTGAAAGTTAGAGAAAAAATAGAATTAGATCTGAACACTTCAGGTGGTATGGATTTTTAGAATAGTGGCCTGCCAATGATTCTTTTTACTATGTTGTGTGTTTGTAAATATCATCCAAAAAATCAAACATCTTAACTCATCCCCATCCAAGCTCAACTCCTTTTTCTTTGCTCAGTTTCGCTGGATTGGCCAGGCAAAATTTAAAGCAACAAGACATGACCATGTTTGGAATGACTGCATTGTTTTGCATATCCTTTAAAACTTGATTTAATCTAGGTAGAAATCCCATTTTATTTTTTGTGGTTATTACTAAACCCAATGTGAATAATATGAAACTTCCAAACATGATTTTATTAGAATTTTTAAAATTTGGGCCCAGTGTAGAATCCATGAACAGTATTCTGTCTGGAAATATTAGAGATAGTCACGTCAAAATAAATTATTAACAATTCCCAGAGCTTTGATTTTACATAGTTAAAACTGACTATCAAAGCAATATTGCATAGTCTTAAACTAGAATTTACTGTCTTCAACATTATGCTTTTCTGGTTTTTATTTTCCTTTTGTTAATAGTCAAGGTTTTTAAAAAGCAAATGTTTTGAACTCTTGGACTCTACTGAACTGTGATATAGAATTTTAAGTACTATATATAAGTGTTGTTTTATAAATAAACCAGGAAGAATTGAAAACATAATTGAAGGGCTAGCATCTTGCTGGCTAAGGGAACAATTTGGCTTTCATCTAAATGAATGTATAGTATATGAATTACAAGGTAATACAACACTAAGTTTAAATGGTGTTTTTAAAAAGAAAGCTTATCTTATTTGTGCTTAATGTCTAGTTTGGCAGATATGGAGTTTGTGGTGGATGCAGTTGGTGGTGGGGAACTGGTTTTGGGGAAGATGAGCATTGCAAAAGGTTGGCTTGACCCTCTTCAAGGATCTGCTCCATCTTTAAGTCTGGAGTTAGATTCATGGCCAGTGCTAGATTCCGAAGCATTTGATAATAACTGGGCACCTAGGTGTTATCCCTTAGTTCATTTTAACAGTTTTGAAATGCAAATTTTAGTTTTCTATAGCTTTACCATAACTAAACACACAAAGATAAAAGAAAGTTAGTCTTGGGACTTCCCTGTAGGTCCACTGGTTAGGATTCCACACTTTGACTGCAGGGGGCACAGCTTTGATCCCTGGTCCAGTAACTAAGATCCCACATGCCTGGCAACATGGCCAATAAAAGAAATATGTCTTATCATAGTTTTATTCTATCCCCATTCTGTGCTCTGCAGTCCCATTGACCTTGTAATAGAGTGCTGCCCTGTACAACCCTTAACATGCAGCCCTTTCTGTGTGCCAGTCCCTCCCCCTCCCCCCTGTTACCTGGCAACAGGACTGTCAGTGGTCCTGCTCAGCCATTGGTTGGTATTGCAGTGGGCCCCTCCCCCAAGCCACCAACTGTCAATGAGCAACCATTAGTTAAGTACCTGTTCAGCCAATGGTTGGTGGAATGGCTGTTATGAGGTGGAGAGTAAGGTAAGAGGTGAATCCTGGCCTTCTCTCGGGCCCTCTTGGATTGGTGGACGAGCTGGGGGGCCCACGGAACAGGCAGGGGGCTGTGTCCTGCAGGCCTCCAGAGCCCTCACCAAGACCACCTGCTGACCAGGCCCAGGCCTTGAGGCGGCAGTGAACCTTTCCATCATCCCTGCCTCTGTGACCTAACGGCACTGGCAGTCTGCCTGGGTCACAGTCTGTGGAACCTGCCTCTCTCCCACCCCATATTTTGGTGGCCTGAAGAGCCTGAGGTCTTGCTGGGCCCTGGACTCCTGGTTCCTTTGGCAATGACAGCTGGTCAGGGGCTGGGGACCTGGCCCTGAGGGAGCTGCCAACTGACACCTGCCTCCTCTTAGCCAGGACCTGGACCTCACAGGGTAAAAGTTGAGCCTTGGGACCTTGCCCTTTCTTGTCAGAACAGAGAATAACATTTGTTTAATGGAGGTTTACAGGAACATCATTACCTGACCGTGACCTGACTTCAGGAACAAAGGGTCTGACACCAAGAAGTTTGCAAGAACTAAGCACGTCCTTCCCTCACCTTGCCTAAAAAAAAGGGCTTTGCTGAGAGCTTTTGGCAGTTTGGGGGTTTTAAGGTAGGAGCCACCCAACTCCTTGCCTGGCCGTCAGTAAACCTTTCTCTGCTCCAAACTCTGATGTTTTGGTATCGTTTGGCTTCAGGTGGGGCACTTGTGTTCTGGTAACAATCTCTGTGCTATTTTGTCAACAGGTTGAATGCTTTCCTACTTCAAGGTCTTCTGATGGCTGACCCCTCTATTCCGAAGTTCTTTCCTCCGCCTGGCTGGCTCTTTCTCGTCTTGGAAGTCTCATTTCTTACTCCCGTCTTCCTTCCTTTGGGAGGACCGACTATAAGAAGACTTACACTAGCTCATCTCTTCCCCAGATATTTCTGATCACTTAGCTCTGATTATTTCCTCTGTGACACTTTCATAATCCTTGGTCATGTTTCTTTACTTCTTCATATTCTGATGTTTTCTGCTAGAACATGAGGTTTATGAATGTAGGGGTCTTCCCGTCTGTCTTTCCTTTGCTCTAATACTAACTGGCAGCATAGTAAGTAAGTGTTCGTCACTCAGTCATGTCCGACTCTTTGCGACCCCATGGACTGTAGCCCACCAACTCCCCTATCCATGGGATTCTCTAGGCAAGAATACTGGAGTGGGTAGCCATTTCCTTCTCCAGGGGATCTTCTTGACCCAGGGCTCGAACCCAGGTCTCCCACATTACAGGCTGATTCTTTACCATCTGAGCCACCAAGGAAGCTGGTGGCATAGTATGTGCTTAGAAAATAATTGCACCTAGAATAGTTTGTAATGTGCATGGATTTTTATATTGATCTTTATAATTAACTCCAACCTTTTACAATAAAATATAAACATTTTAGTTCTTTTTTCTTTAACTAAGATGATACATTTAATCTTTTCCCAGAGTGCTCAGGTATATTTACCATATGTTGTAGGTAAATTAGTATTGGGGGAGGCAGATAAGAAACTGACACTTAGATTAAGTGATATTGCACATTCATTTGCTGGGAGATGATAGATTAGGAATCATAGAAGCTTTCATGTCCTTTAAATATAACATCCTTTCTGAAAAAAGAGAAGGTTAAGGTTTGGAGATAGTAGGTGTTGATAAAGATTAAATGATCAAGGTTATGTAGCTGGAACTCTTGAAAACAAGGAACTGGGAAAAGAGTAAAATCGAAAGTTCTCTGGAGTTGCTTCTTGGGCTCACTTTGCATTGTATAGCATGTGAGACTTCTGCAACTGAAAAAATATTTTCATTTTTATTAAAAATTATGATTCTGTGTTTTAAAACATGAATTGCATGTTTTCATATTTAATAGTACATTGATGTGCATCCTTTAAATACCATAGGCATTAGAGTTTTTTTTTCCTCCAGAAAATACTTCAATTATGCCTTTTATATCTTCTAGCTAATGTGTCTCTGCATACTGATATTGTTTGTTAAATATACGAAGGCACCTGTAACATTTGTAATAAATGTTACATGAGCTTTTCAGTTTCTAGACATCATCTCTTTAATTCTCTGTTGCTATGGGTTTTCATTAGTATTCCCTGGAGCCTGGGTTGCCATAGAAAATGTGTAGTTGTAGAGGAGTTACCATGACAACAATCCACCATTATGTATTTTTCAATATCAGCTAGCTGGAGATGATAGTGAATCTGAGGATATTTGTTTTGGAGTCCAATAATTAAAAAAAAAAAAACAGTATATTTCAATATCCTAGTTATCTCCAACATATATTTTAAATATGATGCTAGTTATCCTTTATTTAAATAAACATAAATGAATATGTTTTAAAAGCTAATTTTTAGCCATTTAGCTTGGTCTCCAGAAACTCTAAAAATTTAAATTGCCTTAAATATTTGAGACATATATAAACTCCCACATAATAAAGCTCATGTCAAATAAGCATAAGTTTTTGTTCTAATTATCTCCTGGCTCTTTCATGACCTCAAAGAATAGCAGCTCAGGTACATTACATGAGAAAACAGAGGTGGAAGAGTAGCTTTTATCTTTGAAGTGGAACTCAGAAATAAAGGAAATCACCTGGTGACTCATTGCTCAATGTAGCTTTTTTTAAAAAAGAAAAAAGCAGAGAACCTATTTTCAGTAAAGTGGCAAATCCCTTGGTTGAAGAGAAATTTTAAATATACTATTTAAATTGGAAAGCTTTTGATATATCCAACGCTTGAGCAATTATTTTGAAATTGTTTACCTATTAGCAATGTTAGGCATATAATGTCAGTTGTCTTCAATTTACTTTCCTTATTGGTACCCTAATAGAGTGATACACCATTATTTTGTCACAGGGCCAGGTAGAATAAATGTTATAATAACAGTTCAGCAAATTAGATCTATGTATATCAGAGATTTTGAAAAGATGAGCGACTTTCAAGTTTTACAGTTTTACAATCTGGCTTAAAATTTTTTTGTTGTTGTCCTTAATTGTTGCTGTAATCTGAATTTTTCTGTCCCCTGCAAATTCATATGTTGAGACCAAATGCCCAATGTTATGGTATTAGGACTTGGTAATCTTGGGAGGTGATTAGGTCCCTTATATAAGAGACCCCAGAAAGCTCTCTTGCCCCTTCTATCATGTGAGGACATAGTGAAAAGATGGCCATCCATGAACCAGGAATTGAGTCCTCACTAGACACTGAGTCTGCTGGTGCCATGAACTTGACTTTCCAGCATCCAGAAGTATGAGAGATAAGTGTCTGTGGTTTATAAGCCCACCAATCCACAGTATTCTGTCAGAGCAGCTCTGATGAACTAAGACAGTTGCCAAGCCTTTCTTTGAAACTGTGGGAAGATATGATATTGGGTCTTCTTGTTTTTGTATTCTTCTTAAAAACTTTATATTCGAATATAGTTGCTTTACAGTTTTGTATTAGTTTCTACTGTACAGCAAAGTGACTCAGTTATATGCATACATATGTCCCCTCTTTTTTGGATTGCCTTCCCATTTAGGTCACCACAGAGCATTGAGTAGAGTTTCCTGTTCAGTACAGTAGGTTCTCATTAGTTATCTGTTTCATATACATGGTAGTGAATATATGTCAGTCCCTATCTCCCAATTCATTCCACCCCCGCCCCCGCCAGCCCCACTACCACCACCCTCATTTGCCCCTTAGTGTCCATACGTTTCTTCTCTATGTCTGTCTGTCTTTCTGCCTTACAAATAGGTCCATCTGTACCATTTTTATAGATCCCATACATATATGCGTTAATATATGATATTTATTTTTCTCTTTCTGACTTACTTCACGTTGTATGACAGTCCCTGGGTCCATCCACATCTTGTTTTTGTATCCTTGAGGCCATGTAATATTGGAGCTCTCCAACATCCTTCTCTGGAAACTTTTCCTCATGGGACATGTGAAGATAGCCGCTCCTATAGCAGAGTAGATGTCCCGCACAGAATCATGGGTGGTAATTCAATATTTCAAAGGATTGGTGAGTATATTAATTGTTCCTGGATAAATGTGGGGCAGCCAAGAGAAAAATATAAGACCAAGTAGTGTTTTACTGGGTGTAGTTTCATAAAAGAGGTAGGTAGAGTTTGATAGAAAACATTTAAAAAGCTGACCTTCCAATCCATGCTGCTACTATATCAAGGATATACTTTCCCCTCCCATAGATCAGGGTCTAGAAGTGTTTCAAGAACTTCTTCCATTGTCCTCTCCTGGTGGAGTCATGTAGACAGGATTTGTGTCTCCTGTAACACAACTCACTCAAGCCTTGTTGTTTGGAGTTTTCTCTGAGGCTCATTCACTTAGACTTGGTTGGTCACACAGGCATTATTAGCTTACTCTCCAGTCCCTCCTGAGACCAAGCTGATAGCACGTGGACACAGGCACCCCCCCATAAATCACACTGTTACTGTAGTGTGTACGCTGTGGCCCCAAACACCATGGTAAACACCAGCACCCTTATCAGATAGGTATTCAGAGAGCTTAGAGGCCACTGCACCAGGTTCAAGGGCAAAGGCTAGCCTTCCTTTCTGACAAAGTTAATCCTTTACTACAGACTTGCTTTGTCTCTTTCCCTCTCCATCCATTCTAACAAGCTCTTGCCAGATCAATCTTTCTAATCAATAGTCTTAGTCATGCCACTTTCCTGCTGAACAACCTGTGAGTCTTGTTGTACTTTTGTCCCTCTGCTCTAGATGTTACAGGTTTCTGATTATAGATATTCTCTGTTTTTGGCCCCATAAACCAGTAAAATATCAAAGTTGTCCCAAAGTACTTAATCACCCTATGTGTTCCTAACTGTTCTTTACTCTTCTCGTCTTCTCAAACTCTGATGCCCTTGCCCATTCAAAATCCTTGTGGGCTCATCTTACTGTCATAGAGCCTTAATTGCTTAAACTAGATTTATTTGATTCCTTTATGGGTCCCTTTCCTTGTACCTCTCCATGACATTTGCCTTCCATTGTTGTTTTTGTATTTGTCTTATTCTTTATTACACAGGATGCTCCTTCAGGGTGAGCATTGTGCCTTATTCCTCCTTATAGTCTTCGTAGAGGCTAAGAAAATGCTTGGAAACTGGAAGGGACAGAATATGTGCAGAGTTTCATTCTGGTCTTTTGGAGAGAATGCAGCAAACAGCCAGTGTCATAAGAGCAGACTGCTTACAACGATGGCTTCTCTGTTGTATTTCAAAGCCCAAAGAACATTATAGACCCTCTTAGGGTTCGTAGTAGACTGGGGTTGTTAGGGAGCTTCTTCTGTAGATTCAGCTTTATTTTGAAGAACTGAATTCCCATGAGCAGATAAACCCATGGAACAAGCATTTGTGTTGCTTGGTCCATCTGAAGCATTGGGCACCGTCAGTGATTTGAGGATCTACCCTCAAGGATCGGATTGAGTCTTGTTGGCTCTCGTGTGAAAAATAACCTTATAGAATTCATTTAACCTCAGTTCTAGGCCTTCTTCTCCCTCTCATGTTAAACCCTCTCTCTTCCCCCTGTCAGGATTCCTGTATACCTTACGCTGAGAGAGACAACTCTTTTAATGTATTTGTTTGTGTAATGATTTGGCGTGTACTTAATGAACACACATTTATCAGGCCCTTTGTCAGATGTTGAAGATACAGTGGTGAACTAGATAGAAATAGCCCTTGTCCTGATTTTCTCCCATAAAAAAATTTTAAAACTCTAAGGCACATTTTCTGTTGGTTTAGTTAACCTTCAACTCATTAATTTCCTTATCATGCATGTGAAACAGGAGAGCTAAACGGAGAGCTAAACTAACATCAGCAGATGTTAGATGAGCATTTCTACTGTGTGCTAAAAAGCAGTCTAGGGGCTGCCCTGGTGGCTTGGTGGTAGGGAGTCTGCCTGCCAATGCAGGTGACATGGATTTGATCCCTGGGTCAGAAAGATCCCCTGAAGGAGGAAATGGCAACCCACTCCAGTATTCTTGCCTGGGAAATCACACGGACAGAGGAGCCTGGTGGGCTCAAGAGTGGGGTCACAAAAGAGTCAGACACGACTTAGCATCTAAATAACAACAATAAACAGTCTACTACCATTACCTTGTTTTAATCCTCCCGACCCTTGGGTAGCAGCCTAATTGTCATTAGATTATAGATGTGAAAACTGAGGCTGTGTTTTAGGTCTGACTCTTTAAACCTTCCCTGGTGGCTCAGCTGGTAGAGAATCTGTCTGCAATGCGGGAGACTTGGGTTTTATCTATGGGTTAGGAAAATCCCCTGGAGAAGAGAAAGACTACCCACTGCAGTATTCTGGCCTGGAGAATTCCATGGACGATATAGTCCATGGGGTTCCAAAGAGTCGGACACGACTGATAGACTTTCACTTTCTACTCTTGATCTTGGACTTTCCACCACTGTGTAATAGATTGCTACTTGGCTGAGTAAACCCTCCCACTTTTTTTTATGGTGACTTTGATCTTTCACTGTTATTCTTACCAAGTGATCAAACAACAGCTCTTGCCTATGCTAAAGTTCACACAGGTGGCCCCTACAGTTTTAGCTGAATGAATGGATCAAATCTATTACCTGTTCTTAGCAACCGTGTTTATCTTTGTTATATTACTTATTATATTGCTTAAATATCATCTTGGAAACAAAGGAATAGGTGACATTAGAAATGTTTTTTAACTAGCTGCAAGTTGCGAACAATAATTGTGCCACTTGGAATTTTATGGTAGTTCATTTCAAATGCATTGGTTGGTCTGAGCTCAACAACTTTTATCAACAAGTGGGTTGACATTAAGCTTCTCAAACCTCCAACAAATCACCTGACTCCTGAAATGGGCTGGAATGGTGGTTTGTCAGTGACAAATTGTTTCACTGCTCTCTGAGGCAAGAATATTATGAATGTTCAGCATCTCAGTTTATTTACTCAAGTATATTTGAAATGATGTATTTGGGGATCTGTGTTTTCCAAACTTTATGACAGGCTTATTTCTCGAAGGAAAGATAAATAAAATGTCAAATTCACGACTAAACAATCTAGAATTTTAACTATCTAAATGAGTAAGGGAAATAGCATTTCTTTTTACTATTTCAACCACTGTCTCCTCGAAAGGTCTTCGGAGAGTTTCATTCCAGGAGACACTCTGCTTGAACATATTGGGCAGGTGCATTTGTGGATGTAAGTGAACATGTTACATTGTGTTTGTTTGCACAGTTGCAGTGGAGAAATATTCACCCAAATTGCTTTCTCTCATTTAAACCGTGTTATTTCAGTAGAGTAGATTGAGGGCAGGTGAGTAGAATGGTTAAGAGGAAGGCTCTGATGTCAGAATTGGGTTTGAATGTCACCTTCACTACCAATAAGCTGTGTAACTGAGCAATTTAGTCTAAGTGTCAGAATCTTCATCTATAAAGTGGAAACAGTAATAATTAGTACCTCATATTGTTTAAAGAGTTAATCATGTTCTGTGTTGAACATATATTAAATAGCCACTAGCTCTAGAAAGCTGAATGAGTGAATGAAAGTTACTCAGTCGTGTCCAACTCTTTGTGACCCCACGGAGTATACAGAACATGGAATTCTCTAGCCCGTAATACTGGAGTGGGTAGCCATTCCCTCCTCCGAGGGATCTTCCCAACCCAGGGATCAAACCCAGGTCTCTCGAATTACAGGCGGATTCTTTACCAGTTGAGCCACCTGGGAAGCCCAAGAATACTGGAGTGGGTGGCTTATCCCTTCTCCAGTGGATCTTCCCAACCTGGGAATCGAACTGGGGTCTCCTGCATTGCAGGTGGATTCTTTACCAGCTGAGCTACCAGGGAAGCCCCAGCTCCAGAAGGCTAGCTGTTGTTTAATTTTTTTTAAAAAAATGTTGCTTTATTTTTTAAAAAAGAAACTGGTACTTTCTCCAATAAAAATAAATAAAATAACAGCCCTGCTGCTGCTGCTAAGTCGCTTCAGTCATGTCCAACTCTGTGCAGCCCCAGAGATGGCAGCCCACCAGGCTCCCCCGTCCCTGGGATTCTCCAGGCAAGAACACTGGAGTGGGTTGCCATTTCCTTCTCCAGTGCGTGAAAGTGAAAAGTGAAAGTGAAGTCGCTCAGTCGTGTCCAACTCTTAGCGACCCCATGGACTGGCAGCCCACCAGGCTCCTCCGTCCGTGGGATTTTCCAGGCAAGAGTGCTGAAGTGGGGTGCCATTGCCTTCTCCAATTGTTTCATTTATTTTTATTGGAGAAAGTACCAGTTTGTTTTTTTATTTAAAATTTTTGAATTCATGCTTAATTCTTGGTAGCAAGTGAAAATCTTTTGGAAACTACAGAGTATTGAAATTCTGTGGACTATGGAGCTAAATTGGGAAAGGAGTATGACAAGGCTGTATATTGTCACCCTGCTTATTTAACTTATATGCAGAGGACATCATGTGAATTGCCAGACTGGATGAAGCACAAGCTGGAATCAAGATTACCAGGAGAAATATCAATAACCTCAGATATGCAGATGATACCACCCTTATGGCAGAAAGTGAAGAGGAGCTAAAGAGCCTCTTGATGAAAGCCAAAGAGGAGAGTGAAAAAGCTGGCTTAAAACTCAACATTCAAAACACTATCATGGCATCTGGTCCCATCACATCATGGCAAATAGATGGGGAAACAATGGAAACACTGACAGACTTTATAATTTTGGGCTCCACAAATCACTTCAGATGGTGACTGCAGCCATGAAATTAAAAGATGCTTGCTCCTTGGAAAAAAAGCTATGACCAACCCAGACAGCATAGGTAAAGCAGAGACATTACATTGCTAACAAAGGTCCGTCTAGTCAAAGCCATGGTTTTTCCTGTAGTCATGTCTGGATGTGAGAGTTGGACTATAAAGAAAGCTGAGCACCAAATAATTGATGCTTAGAACTGTGGTGGTGGAGAAGACTCTTGAGGGTCCCTTGGACTGCAAGGAGATCCAACCAGTCCATCCTAAAGGAAATCAGTCCTGAATATTCATTGGAAGGACTGATGCTGAAGCTGAAATGCCAATACTTTGGCCACCTGATGCTAAAAGCTGACTCATTTGAAAAGACCCTGATGCTGGGAAAGATTGAAGGCAAGAAGAGAAGGGGACAACAGAGGATGAGATGGTTGGATGGCATCACTGATTCAGTGGACATGAGTTTGAGCAAGCTCTGGGAGTTGATGATAGGGAAGCCTGGTGTGCTGCAGTCCATGGAGTTTCAGAGATTTGGACACAACTGTGTGACTAAACTTCTGATGTAGCTATAGCACTTGAGTTCAAATCTAAGCTTCTTTATTTACTGTCAATTATTTACTGTCAAAGTTTGGGCAAGTTACTCACACTCTCTGTGCCTCAGTTTCCATGTATATAAAAGGAGGTAATAGAATACCTACCTCATTGTGTTAGGTGAGGACCAAATGAGGTAATATTTTTGAACCCTTTACAACAGTACCTGACACATAGTAAGCACTATATGAGAACTAATTTATTATTTTATATTGATGATAAAATACAACTAACTATAAAGATGGATATGCATATTGAATCATGAATGGAATAAATATTTATTATTATAGACATTGACTAACTGGACATATACATAAGGAATGTATCAGATATGAAAAAGTCTCAAATTCAAGATCTCCTTGGAAATAGGGTTCTTATTTAAAAGAAACCATTTATAAAATTATACATAGTTATTGTAATTGATATTGAACCTTTTTTTTAACCTAATGTTTATACCTATGTAATAAACTCCAGTTCTTCTTTTGGGGCTTCCCTGGTGGCGCAGTGGTAAAGAATTTGCCTGCCAAGGCAAGAGACTCAGGAGACTGGAGTTCTATCCCTGGGTCGGAGAGATCCCTTTGAGTAGGAAATGGCAACCCAGTCCAGTATTCTTGCCTGGGAAATCCCATGAATAGAGGACCCTGGCTGGCTATAGCCCATGGGATCGCAGAGTCAGACATGACTGAGCACATGTACACACAATCCTGCTTTTGTGAACTCAGACGTGATTTGACCTGTGTTTTCCTACTTGTTATCTTAAGAGATTATTCAGTCAAGGAAGAAACGAGAATGGTGTAGGACAGTCTCAAAGTAATTATCATGGACTTCAGAATAGTACTGCTGGAGAGTAATTGCTGAAAAATGAACCATGTTGCCTCTAAGAGTAATTGTAAAAGTTCAGTAATTGTGGTTCTAGAGACTGAAGGTCAGTTTCAGGAAATAGGAATGATTTTGGATTCAACAACAGAAGTCCCAAGTTCCAGTTCTATTACAGCCACTCATTAAGCGTATTCAGTTCAGTTCAGTCACACAGTCGTGTCCAAGTCTTTGCGACCCCATGAATCTCAGCCCGCCAGGCCTCCCTGTCCGTTATCAACTCCCAGAGTTTACCCAAACTCAGCTCTGGTTATTTCACTTATTTCTTTGCTCATCACTCTCCTCTTACAAAATAACAGTGATAATGTCTATCTTCCTTTCTCCCAAGACTTTTTTATGGGCTCAGTATAAACTGTGAGAGGCAGCTGTGCTCACCACTGTAGCACAAGATGGGAGGGAGGGATACATTAGGAAGTTGGGAGTAACATATTATACACACACACTGCTATATATAAAATAGATAAACAACAAGGACCTACTGTAGTGCAGGAAGCTAGACTCAACATTTTATAATAACCCATACAGGAAGAGAATTTGAAAAAATATGTGTATGTAACTGAAATACTTTGCTGTGCACCTGAAACTAACTCAACATTGTAAAGCAACTATATTTCAATTTAAAAAGTAACTAGAAAAAAACATGGCAAGTTTAAGAAGTTAAATATGTATATATGTAATGCAGAATCCCTGGACACATAATTGTGCTTCTCATTTTTATTAATGTCAAGACAAAGATGAAGAATTAAGCATTTTTGTTTCTCTGTAGAACTGTGGAAACATGGTTTGGGCTATGAGAAGAAACTAGCAGAGGGATATTTCCTATTTACATTCCGTTCTACTAAATTGAATTCTAATTAATGTAATTCTTTTTAATTTATTCTAATTCTATTTTAACATATCACTTTCCCTCACAGCATATGGTTTGACCTGTATGGAAGAATGAGAACGGGGAAAGAGGATCTTGGGTTGGGGGTTGGGTTAATAGAGGGGAGGAGGCCCTGATGTAAAGCTGAAACAGGTATGTGTGGATGTGTTTTGTCAAAGCTTTTTTAAATTTTTAATCTTTTTTTTACAGTAGGTCCTTGTTGATTATCTATTTAATTTTTATGCCATTTTTAGATTAAATTTATTTCTTTTTAAATGAAACAAAGATGAATGTTTTTAATGATGAAAGGTGCAATTCACAAAGAATATAGACATCATCGACCATTAGACACCTAACAACAAAGAAACAGAGACATGTAAAGCAAAAATCAGAACAAATATAAGGGAAAAGGACACAATATATAATCATAGTGAGACATATTAACATTTCTCTGAGGATATTTTATCAATTGCAGAAAAAATTAGGAGCGTCTTGAATGATGTCATTAATAATTTAAATATAATAGATTTATAATTATATTTATATTAATCTTATATCCTACACACATATATTTAAAATTTTGTATCTCATATGTTGTCAGATGTCCACAGGACATTTAAGAAAACTGTCAAAAAGATAAACATTTCTAAATTTCAAAAAGAATTCTTTTTCTGTGTGATTCAGTTATACATATACACATGTATTATTTTTGAAATTATTTTCCATTGTAGGTTATTATAAGATATTCACTATAGTTCCTTGTTCTGTACAGTAAAGTTGTTGTTTGTTGCATATCTACTTTTTAAATTAGAAATCTAGTATTTTATTTATACTAAGTCAAACAAGTAGAATCAAAATGTCATAAATTTTTTAGTTGGGCAAAAATTTATAAGTTCTCTAAAGTATATTTTGTTGTTCAGTCACTCAGTCATGTCCAACTCTTTGCAACCCCATAGACTGCAGCACACCAGGCTTCCCTGTCCTTCACCATCTCCTGGATGTAAAATATATATATTATATATATATGTATACAAAACTTTGCTACCATGCTTGATTAAGGCTTGAGAAAGAACATTAAAAAGGAAAGGAGAGATGGAGAAATTGGAAAACATAAACTAAATGAAATGGGAGCTGCTGCTGCTGCTAAGTCACTTCAGTCATGTCCGACTCTGTGCGACCCCATAGATGGCAGCCCACCAGGCTCCCCCGGCCCTGGGATTCTCTAGGCAAGAACACTGGAGTGGCTTGCCATGTCCGTCTCCAATGCATGCATACATACTAAGCTACTTCAGTCATGTCCGACTCTGTGCGACCCCATGGACAGCAGCCCACCAGGCTTCTCTGTCCATGGGATTCTCTAGGTAAGAATGCTGGAGTGTGTTATTTCCCTCTCCAGAAATGGGAGCACTGAATATGAAATAGAAAAAGTGAAACAAACTAGATAAAAGTAAAAGATCCTCATATAGCCCAGTTTTTTAAACAAGGCTGCTCATTTAGAAACATGTCTGGAGCTCTGGCAAAAAAAAAAAAGCAATACCTGGACATTTGTATTTTTTAAAAAGTTCCAAGATAATTTTGATATGCATCTTGATTTTAAAAAGTGATTACAAGTTTTTCAATTAAATGGTAGTTTTGATGATATAGAATTCTATTATTTTTCTATTGACCAATCATGATACAATGGTATTGGTGGTGGTGGTGGTGGTTTAGTCGCTAAGCCGTGTCTGACTTTTGCGACCCCATGACTGTAGCCTGCTAGGCTCCTCTGTGCTAGAGAGGGTGTGGAGGAAAGGGAACCCTCTTACACTGTTGGTGGGAATGCAAACTAGTACAGCCACTATGGAGAACAGTGTGGAGATTCCTTAAAAAACTGGAAATAGAACTGCCTTATGATCCAACAATCCCACTGCTAGGCATACACACTGAGGAAACCAGAAGGGAAAGAGACACGTGTACCCCAATGTTCATCGCAGCACTGTTTATAATAGCCAGGACATGGAAGCAACCTAGATGTCCATCAGCAGATGAATGGATAAGAAAGCTGTGGTACATATACACAATGGAGTA
>NW_011494688.1:1387054-1539638 GCF_000754665.1 Bison bison bison | reverse complement strand
ACACAATGGAGTATTACTCAGCCATTAAAAAGAATACATTTGAATTAGTTCTAATGAGGTGGATGAAACTGGAACCTATTATACAGAGTGAAGTAAGCCAGAAAGAAAAACACCAATACAGTATACTAATGCATATATATGGAATTTAGAAAGATGGTAACAATAACCCTGTGTACGAGACAGCAAAAGAGACACTGATGTATAGATCAGTCTTATGGACTCTGTGGGAGAGGGAGAGGGTGGGAAGATTTGGGAGAATGGCATTGAAACATGTATAATATCATGTATGAAATGAGTCGCCAGTCCAGGTTCCATGCACGATACTGGATGCTTGGGGCTGGTGTACTGGGCCGACCCAGAGGGAGGGTATGGGGAGGGAGGAGGGAGGAGGGTTCAGGATGGGGAACACAGGTATACCTGTGGCAGATTCATTTCGATATTTGGCAAAACTAATACAATATTGTAAAGTTTAAAAAAAAAAAAAGAATACTGGAGTGGATTGCCATTTGCTTCTCTAGGGGATCTTCCCGACTTAGGAATTGTACCGGGGTCTCCTGAACTGCAGGCGGATTCTTTACTGACTGAGCTATGAGGGAAGCCCATACAATGATATTAAATGAGTAATAGTTACATAATCACAATAGTGAAAGATATCTATCAGCTTTCATAATCACTAGCCAGACAAAAAATAAAAGATAGTTACAATTGCAAGCCATAATGGGGACATGATTAACCTAACAATATAAAATAATTACATACAATTTGAGGAGTCAAGCAGAGTGATGTGGTAAGTGGAAGTGCACACATGCACACGTGGTTATCTACTTTAAATATAGCAGTGTGTGCGTGTCAATCCCAAATCCCCCATCTATATATCCTTTCGCTCCACCCTTTTCCCCAGTAACCACAAGTCTGTTAAGTCTGGGAGTGTTTCTCTGTTTCGTAAAGTTCATTTGTATTATATTTTAAATTCCACATCTAAGTGACATCTTATGGTATTTGTCTTTCTCTTTCTGACTTACTTCTCTTAGTATGAAAACTCTAGGTCCATCTACGTAGCTGCGATTGGCATTATTTCATTATTTCTCATGACTGAGTACCATTCCATTGTATATGTGTACCACGTCTTCTTTATCCATTTCTCTGTCAGGACGTTTAGGTTGCTTCCGTGTCTTGGCTATTTGTCATTCAGATGATGTCTTAACAAGATTCTCAGGCTTCCTCTGGGGGGAAAGGGATCAAATGGTAGGAGTAATACGTTTTAGACTACAAACAGGTTTGAGAAGGGCAGCATCCAGGGTTCCTGTTAGGGAGAAGGAAGGAGTATGGCTGATGAAGGAGCTCTCCCAGGAGGGGGCAGAACTACCCAGAGAAAGAGTATGGTCTGGATAATTACCTTCTAGAAAGCACAAGAGTCAGATTTATTTGAAGTTTTTAAAAGCTGCAACTTTCTTTTATCCATAGTTTTTAGGTCTGTCAATGGCAATTTTTCAATAATTGCTAGTTAAATTATCCTAGAGCAGCACAGAAAGAAGTGTATTTATTTGGGATCAGGCCAATAGAAGGAAAACTTGCCTTTCCAAAATGCAGCGAGTCAGAAGGAAGGGAAGAACTTGGATCAGAACTTGGGTGGTAGCTATGAGAAGGAAAGCATATGAGCCGAATCTTATTCAAATTTAGCTTTTAGTCTGTTGGGCACGTTCAACCATAATGGGTGTCCAAAGGGAAAAGAGAGGCTATTCTACTCTGATGTGTTCCTTCTACCCTCCTTTTTTTTAATCACCATTTCCATCTCCTCTGCTAACTCCCAACTCTCTGTTTACAAGGGTTTCTATTTTGCTTTAAAGTCCTATCCTTTTTTACCTCCAGTGTTTTTGCTCTCAGTGGACAAAAGTTACGGAAGTTCTTTGTTCTCTCTGCCAACTGATGGTCAGGAAGGCTTCTCAGCCATGTCTCTGTATCTCCTACTAAATTCTGTTTCCAATACAGAATCAGTGAGTCTTGAAATATTTCTTCAAATAATAATGAATGATCTACATTTTTGGAAACAAATCTTTTTTGAAGGTGATAGTGAAAGTGTTATTGCTTAATTGTGTCCGACTCTTTGCGACCCCATGAACTGTTTCTTGACAGTCTCATCTGTTCATTGGATTCTCCAGGGAAGAATACTGGAGTGGGTTGCTGTGCCCTTCTCCAGGGGATCATTCTGATGCAGGGATTTCTGCTGCATTACAGGCAGATCCTTTACCATCTGAGCCACCAGGGAACCCCAATTTTTGAAGATATTTTCAAATATACAAGCATAAATAACCCCCATTTGTTCATTTCCTGGATTCTACAGGTATCAACATTTTCCCTGCTTTTTTTTTTCTGAACTATGTTTTTTTTTTTTAATTTTTTTTTTAGCATAGTTTACAGTATTGCTTTACAGCTTCAGTGAAGTGAATCAGCTGTTGTTGTTCAGTCACACAGTCGCGTCTGACTCTTTGCTACCCTGTGGAACGCAGCATGCCAGGGTTCCCTGTCCTTCATTATCTCCCGGAACTTGCTCAAACTGTTGTCCATTGAGTCGGTGATGCCATCCAACAATCTTGTCCTCTGTTGTCCCCTTCTCTTCCTGCCTTCAATCTTTCTCAGCATCAGGGTCTTTTCAGATGAGTCGGCTCTTTGCATCAGGTGGCCAAAATATTGGAGCTTCAGCTTCAGCATCAGTCCTTCCAATGAATATTCAGGACTGATGTCCTTTAGGACAGACTGGTTGGATCTTCTTGTAGTCCAAGGGACTCTCAAGAGTCTTCTCCAACACCACAGTTCAAAAGCATCAATTCTTTGGTGCTCAGCTTTCTTTATAGTCCAACTCTCACATCCATATATGACTATCAGAAAAACCATAGCTTTGATTATGAGCACCTTTGTTGGCAAAGTAATGTCTCTGCTCTTTAATATGCTGTTTAGGTTTGTCATAGCTTTTCTTCCAAGGAGCAAGCGTCTTAATTTCATGGCTGCAGTCACCATCTACACTGATTTTGGAGCCCAAGAAAATAATCTGTCACTGTTTCCATTGTTTCCCCATTTATTTGCCATGAAGTGATTGGAATCAGCTATATGTATCTCCTCCCTCTTGGACCTCCCCCACCATCCCACCCATGTAGGTCACCACAGAGCACTCAGCTGAGCTCCTTGAACTATACAGGAGGTTCCCACTAACTATTTTACATATGGTAGTGTATAAATGTCAATCTAATCTCCCAATCCATCCCCCCACAGTGTCTACACCTCGTTCTCTACATCTGTGTCTCTATTCCTGCTCTGCAAATGGGTTCATCTGTACCACTTTACTAGATTCCACATATACGCATTAATATATAATATTTGTTTTCCTCTTTCTGACTTACTTCACTCTTTATCACAGTCTTTAGGTCCATCAGCATCTCTACAGATGACCCAATTTTGTTCCTTTTGATGGCTGAGTAAAGTTCCATTTTTTATATGTACCATATCAGCTAAGAAATTAGCTATCATTTATTGCATTACTTTTTAAAGAAGCTGTTTCATAATGTCTAAATGAATTTATATGTCTAAGTTTGGGACAGAAGACATTGCTGAGTTGCAGATTGACTGCTTTATGGAGTCATAGGATGGTTGCAATGGAAAATTAAAAGGTATTGAAACCAGACAACTTGGGTGTACATTCAAGGCCCGCTATGACTTTGGGCAACTCATGTTAGCTCTTTAAAATTCAGTTTTCTCTGTGGGATGAAAACGAAAATATTCAGCCTCAAAAGAACAGGAGGATGCTTCTTCAGTATCATAAGAACTACCTATTTTAATTCCATTGCCAACATCCAACTCATCATATGAGACCCTATAATTTTAATTAAAAGGGCTGAGTGCCTAGAATTTTAATAACAAAGGCTGAGTGCTTTTGTTATTAAAAGGTTGATGCTTTTGAACTGCGGTACTGGAGAAGACTCCTGAGAGTCTCTTGGATAGCAAGGAGATCAAACCAGTCAATCCTAAAGAAAATCAGTCCTGAATATTCATTGGAAGGACTGATACCAAAGCTGAAGAAGCTCCAATACTTTGGCCACCTGATGTGAAGAGCCATCCCATTGGAAAAAACTCTGATGCTGGAAAAGATTGAAGGCAAGAGGAGAAGGGGACAACAGAGGATGAGGTGGTTGGATCATGACTTCAGTGGATCATCACCAACTCAGTGGATATGCGTTTGAGCAAGCTCTGGGAGATGGTGAAGGACAGAGAAGCCTGGCTTCCTGTGCTGCAGTCCGTGGAGTCACAAAGAGTTTGACTCGACTGAGTGACTGAACAACAGCTAGAATTTTAATATGTTAATCAGTTAATAAACAAGGATATTTGTGCTCAACATGGCTTTTAAACATTTTTTGGAAAGTTTTGTTCTTTGTGTCACAGTACAGCATATCAAAGAGAGAGAGAGAATGAGAATGAATTATGGGAAGAAAAGAGCATCCTAAGAGTAAGTGAAATGAGAAGTGGGTTGGGCCTATGTAGAGGAAAAACAGGTGAGGATAGGCAAGAAAATGTAGGAAAAGAGGATGGAGATACTTCTCCTATCAAATACTGTGTGCTATTTCAAATTCACACTGTGAGACCAAGAAGTGACAGATAAATCAGAGGAAGAGAAATAGCCCTGAATCTGATGTTCATCCACTGACTTGTTGAGCACGTGTCTGTGTTACACTGAAGTAAGTGCTTTCTGTAAATTTTCTAGCTTAATCCTTACAACAAAACTGTAAGATAGATAGTGTTTTCTCTTTTTACTTTTAAGGAAAAATAAGATTCAGGGTAAAAAACGCTTATTCTGAACGTTAGAGCTCAAATTGTACCTCAAAGCAGCTACTCTCACAGTGAATCTTGTACAAGTGAACTGGGAAGGAATGAGTGGTTTTTACTCTGGTGTTGGGGGAAAGGGCTGAGAGAGGGGG
This sequence comes from Bison bison bison, assembly GCF_000754665.1. Taxonomy (NCBI): domain Eukaryota; kingdom Metazoa; phylum Chordata; class Mammalia; order Artiodactyla; family Bovidae; genus Bison; species Bison bison. Next base: position 1,534,674 of record NW_011494688.1, on the reverse strand, counting down.
TCATCAGAAATCACAGAAGTACTTGCTTCATGCCATCCCTACAATAAATTCTACGCAGGTTGAAAAAAAAAAAAAAAGGAACCAAGGGTAAAAGGTGATAGCAGAGTTGGAGGAGAAGTAAAAGAAAATGTAAGTAGTTATTTCATTGAAATTGAAACTTTGAAAGTGGGGAACTTTCTAAGCATAGAAACCATGGAAGAAACCACCAAAAAATGATTGATATGTTTGGTTACATAAAATTTCAATTTCTGTGCATCGAAAACCATTATAAGTCAAACCTAAATGCAAAAAATGAGCTAGGAAGGCAAATGAAAATGTGTATATAATTGTGCTACACAAATAGGAGCTCTTATAAATCAATAAGAAAACCACAAATTTCCTAAGCTAAAAATAGTCAAAAATAATAACTGGAGAACTACTGTAAATTTTAAAAATTACTTAGAAGCAGTGATAAGAAGAAATAACTAAAATTAAAAGCAGATATTATTTCTGCTATTAAATAAAACTTTTATAAAGTGTTAGGGTTTATCTGTGAACATTTTTAGAAATAGGAACTGAGTTGCTCATTGTCCTTTTGGTGGGCAGTCTATAGATTTTTATCTTTTTGGTGCACAAATTATAGACAAATGCCATGGAAAAAGTTTATGCCTTTTCTTCAGAAATTCTATTTTTGTGAATTTCACTTGCAAAAAATAGCCAATGTAATGTCAAGATTTTTATGCAAGGGTATTGTTGCAGTATTAGATGTACTGTTAGATGTACTAGACAAAAAGAAAAACAAGATGATTTAATAAATATCAGAAAATATTTGAACAAAGTTTGTGAATATGAATATTCAAATGCACAATCTGTTAAGACTGTGTGTGTGTGTGTGTGTGTGTGTGTGTGTGTGTTTTAGCCAACTGGCATGTGGAATCTTAGTTCCTGACCAGGGAGCTAACCTGTACCCTATTGTGTGGGAGCACAGAGTCTTAACACCTGGACCACTAGGGAAGTCCCCAGGATGGTTTTTAAAGACTATTTTATATAGATATAAATGATTCGTTGCTAAGGGGAAAAGGTAAGACATACTGTATATGCAGTATAATCCTAAATCTTGTTTAAATTCCATGTGTGTGACTTTGTATGTTGAAAGGGAGCATCAAGGAAAAACAGAAGATGTTAATTTCCTTCTAAATGGTGTAGTCATGGTTTGTTTTTATTTTCTGCCTTTTGCCTGTTTTCTACAATGAATATAAATTGCTTTTATAATTATAAAATGTTATTAACATTTTAGAAGTTGTAAAGATTAAATATAAAAATACGGCTGAGGATAATGTTTTAGGAATGTTAATTTTATTTTCCTTAAATGAAACCTTAGATAGAAACTTAAAATTTCAGATTTGAGTCTTTATGATTTGATAGTGGATTTTTATTTTTATTTTTTTATTTTTGGGGTAAGTGTGAAGGACTCCCGTACTCTCCGAGTTGACCCTCCTCCCCCAGTCTCCAAGTTGGCCTCTGATAGTGGATTTTTAAAAGCTGACAGATTAAATAATCTTTGTGATATCAGTTTTTATAGGGTTGAATTAACTAATACAAGTGTCATTAGAGCTAAAGGTCCAAAGCAGAATGTTCCTTTCTTTGCGTTCTGTGTATATAACCTTTGATTTTTGTTAGAATAATTTTCATCTTACACATTACCATATCCTAATAGGAAATGAGCTAAGATCATTTTTTTTCCCTTGATGGAATAAAGTTAGCATTTTGTAAAAGCAGAAAGTCAATAGTAACCTTCATTTTGGAGTACCTGTATTCAGAGTGGATCCTTAGTTTTCTCTTTTGAGTTTGTAATAATAATAGAGGAGCCATGCCATCTTTTGCATAATCAGGCTTTTGGCCTTTACATGCCTTGTTATTCTGGTTCTTGGTAAACAATATTTGGAGTGATAAAGTTTGAGAGAGAAAATGGATTTCTCATAATAGCTGTGAAGGAAAATGATATGGGAAAATGTTCCACTATGCCAGTGTTTTCACATAGAGGAACTTTTGCATTATCTTATCACTGTCAAAGTTATGTCTCATGGGCATACTCATTTTAAGTTCAGGGTCATACTTTTTTTGTGCATTTTGCCCAACTTCATCTTTAAAAATTCTTTTTGGATTATTGATGCCATTGATTGGGTGCGTATACTTTGGAGCTCTTCTTGATTGCACAGTTTAAGCATTTTCTGCAGACATCTTTCCTGTAGTCCATCATATTTCCTCTGTTTTTCTTTGTGTCCCCTTTTAAGGCACTTTCTGTTTTTAAGTCCATTATTAATAAGTATTTGTTGACTATTGTCCTGATAAATACACGAAATTCTTTCGTATTTGCTAAATGTTGGTTTCTTTGTTTTTAGGTTGACTATGGATCCTACTATTCGCAGAGCTCTAGAAAGGTAAACAAAATGAACACTGACTTCAACAGATACAGTATTTTTGGTTTGCTTTCTTTGTTGTAATTGAAAACATGAACTCATATGAACTTTTTATCAGATTCTGCTTTTAACTAGTTTATTGCTTTTTAAAAATTAGAGAATAAATTGAAAGCTTTTTATAGTTTGCCTAGTGGGTTACCTGGACATGTGTTCAGGCTAAGATGGTACCTTGAAGGTGTTTGCTGTGTTCCACATTTGGTCTTCAGCTCTGCAGCCTTGAGGTTTGAGTTTATGGCATGTGAGAGCAGCCGTGTCCCCTGGAGACTGATACAGTATTAGTTTCTCTATTTATGGTGCCATGAAAGCCAAATGCTGGGCTTGCCTCATTAATATATTCTCTCTCTCCTGTTTAAAAAGCCTGCATAGGAGTCCAGCTATGGTCAGTCGTTTGCTCCTAGATCTGGAATTAGAATGAGGAGAGAGGACAGCCATTGTGAAGATTTAATAGTGAACGCCGTGCTAGCCATGATAACCTGATGTGTGTGTTCAACCTAGAGGGGTGTTCTGCTCCATGCGCTGTGCGGGTACCTTTTCCCCACACAGTGATGAGTACCGCACATGTTACTTTATTGCACTTCACTTCACTGGGCTTCACAGATGTTGCATTTTGTTTTTGTTCTGTTTTTTGGTGTTTTACAAACTGAAGATTTGCGGCAAGTCTGCCCTGAGCAAGTCTATTGGCGTCATTTTTCCAACAGCGATTGCTCACTTTGAGTCTCTGTGTCACAGTTCAGTAATTCTCACAACATTTCATACTTTTCATTACTTTATTGTGGTGATCTGTGTTCACTGATCTTTCGTGTTACTATTGCCATTGTTTTGGTGCACCATGAATCTAGCCTGCATAAGATGCTGAACTTAGTAAATGTATGTGTTGACTGTTCCACTGACCAGCCTTCCCCACTATTTCTCCCTTTCCTTGGGCCTTCCTATTCCCTGAGAACAACAGTACTGAAATTAGGCTAATTAATAAGTTTATAATGACCTCTAAGTGTTCAAGTGAGAGGAAGAGTCGACATCTCTCACTTTAAATCAAAAGCTAGAAACGGTGAGGCTTAGTGAGGAAGGCGTGTAGAAAGTTGAGATAACCAAAATCAAGGCCTCTTGCTCCAAACAGCTGAGTTGTGAATGTAAAGGAAAAATTCTTGGAGGAAATTAGAAGTGCTACTCCGGTGAATACCCAAATGATCAGAAAGCAAAACAGCCTTATTGCAGATCTGGAGAAAGTTTTAGTGGTCTGAAGAGAAGATGAAACCAGCCACTACATTCCCTTCAGCCAAAGCCTAATCTCGAGCAAGGCCCTAACTCTCTTCAGTTCTGTGAAGGTTGAGAAAGGTGAAGAAGCTGCAGAAGAAAAGTTTGAAGCTAGCAGGGGTTGGCTGATGCAGTTTAAGGAAAGAAGTCATCACCATAACATAAAAACTAAGTGAAGAAGCAGCAAGTGCTGATGTAGAAGCTGCAGCAGATTATCCAGAAGATCTTGCTAAGATGAGTAAGGCAGTTGGCCACACTGAGAAACAGATTTTTAATGTAGACAAAACAGCCCTTTATTGAAAGGAGATGCCACCGAGGACTTTGATAGCTAGAGAGGAGAAGTCAGTGCTTGGTTTCAAAATTTCAAAGGACAGGCCGAATCTCTTGTTAGGGTCTAACACAGCTTTTGACTTGAGTTGACAACAGTGCTCATTTACCTTTCCAAAAATCACAGGGCCCTTAAAAAGTATACTAAATCTAGTGTGCCTCTGCTCCATAAATGAAACCGCAAAGCCTGGATGACAGGACATCTGTTGGCAGTATGGTTTACTGACTATTTTAAGCCTACTGTTGAGATCTACTGCTCAGAAAACAAACAAACAAACAAAACTTTTCTTTTAAATTACTATTGTTCATTGACAGAGCACTTGGTCACCCAAAAGCTCTGATGAAGATACAATGAGATTAATGATGTTTTTGTGCCCGCTAACACAACGTCCATTCGGCAGCCCATGAATCAAGGAATAATGTTAACTTTCAAGTTTCATTATTTAAAAAATATATTTTATCAGGCTATAGATGCCGTAGATAGTGATTCCTCTGATGGATCTGGGGAAAGTAAATTGAAGACACTTCTATAAAGGATTCACCATTCTAGATGCCATTGATAACATTTTTGACTCGTAGGAAGAGACCAAAATATCAATGTTAATGGGAGTTTGGAATAAGTTGATTCCAGCCCTAATGGATGACTTGGAGGGATTCACAACTACAATGGAGAAAGTTACTGTAGATGTAGTAGAAACGGCAAGAGAACTAGAAATTGAGTCTGAAGATGTGACTGAATTGCTGCAATCTCGTGATAAAACTTGATAGGAGTTACTTCTTATGGGTGAACAAAGAAAGTGGTTTCTTGAGATGGAATCTATTCCTGGTGAAGATGCTGTAAAGATTGTTAAAGTGACAATAAAGGATTTATTGTCAGTATTACAGAGACTTAGTTGATAAAGCAGTGGCAGGGTTTGGGAGAGCTGACTCCAATTTTGAGAGGGTTCTGTGGGTAAAATGCTACCAAGCAGCATTGCCTGTTACAGAGAAATCATTCATAAAAGGAAGAGTCTATAAGGGACTTCCCTCGCAGTCCAGTGGTTAAGATTTCGTGCTTCCAATGTAGAGGGAAGGCACAGGTTTGATCTCTGGTTGGGGAACTAAGATCCCATATGTCACATAATGCAGTCAAAAAAAAAAAAAATAAAGCAAGAGAAGTCCATCGATGCAGTAAACTTCATTGTTGTCTTACTTTAAGAAATTGTCATCTTTAGCAACCACTTCCCTGATCCATCAGCAGCCATCAGCATCAAGGTAAGACCCTCTACCAGCAAAAAGATTACTGATTCACTGAAGGCACAGATGATAGAGAGCATTTTTAGCAATAGAGTATTTTTAAATAAAGGCATGTACATTGTTTTTTTAGACATGAAGATATCACACATTTAATAGTCTAGAATGTAGTGTAAACATAGCTTTTATATGTGCTGAGAAACCAAAAACTTGGTGTGACTTGCTTTATTGCAATATTTGCTTTATTGCTGTGGTCTGGAACCAAACGCACACTATCTCTGAGGTCTGCCTGTAAAAGATGCAGTTTCCCTCTCAGCTTCCCATTTTTCTGTTTCCACCATTGATCTTTCCACATACTCATAACGTCCACTAGTCTTTCTGTTTTAGTCTGGGAGGTATCATTCTGTCCAACTGTCAAGCAGAGGCAACAGTCAGAGTTGTATTTGAATGTCAGCTCTACTTGGCTCTAGGCTCTTGCACAAGGTATTGAATGTTTCATTTCTCTTATTTGAAAACATATTAGTAAGAGTCCCTATCTCATAGACTTGTTGTGAGATGAAACATTTAACTCAGTGATGTAATAAGAGCTCAGTAAATATCAAACAATATAATTCAGGTTATCATGGCTTAGTGTTTATTCTAAGGTGAATTCTGCACACACATGTATAGATTTTATTAGGTTGAACTGTGTGAAATTGCCATTTTGGCATGTCAAAGCACCAGTTATTCATATGGCTAACCCCAATAATAACTTCTAATTTTTGTCTATAGAACCTTAGTTATTTTGCTTAATACATGTTATTATCCTAATTGAATATTAGCATATTGAATTATCTTCTTTAATTCATGTTATATTGTTGTCGTTCAGTGAAATGGCAGAATAATACTGATTTGGGGGTGTCATGAACTAGTCATAATAATGATAATGTTGTCTATTGAGATTTTTCCAAGTCAATCTGTTTCTCAAATGGGCTCATCTTTAAAAAAATTTTTGAAGTATAGTTGCTTTACAATGTTGTGCTATTTTCTATTGTACAGCAAAGTGAACTGGAGGGTGTATATTAGAATATACACATATATCCCTTCTCTTTTGGATTTCCTTCCCATTTAGGTCACTGCAGAGCATTGAGTAGAGTTCCCTGTGCTAAACAGTAGGTTCTCATTACTATCTATTTTGTACACAATATCAGTAATGTCAATCCAAATCTCTCAATTCATCCCATCTCCCCATCTGCCTTGACATCCATATGTTTGTTCTCTATATCTATGTCTCTATTTCTGCTTTGTAAATAAGATTGTTTATACCCATTTTTTTTTTCAGATTCCACATATGTGTGTTAATATATGGTGTTTATTTTTCTCTTGGTGACTAACTTCACTCTGTATGACTGAGTGCCATCCATGACAGTGTATCACTAGGTCCATCCATGTCTCTACAAATGACCCATTTTCATTCCTTTATATATATATATGCTACATTTTCTTAATCCATTCCTCTGTTGATGGATAGCAATGTTAATAATTGATACCATTTTCAGAATGAGCGAAACACAAATTTTACCAAGACTCTGTGAAAGAACAAAAGTATATGTTGTTATGTTTCAGGATTGAAATATTTTTGTTGATCTTAAATCTTTTATGAAAATGAAACAACTACTCATGAATGGATTGAAAACTTTCTTGCTCTACTTGCTCTACTCTATTTCTTGCTCTACATAATACTTATGTATTTGTGCACAGACTGACCTCCTTAATTTGGCCTTTAGCCCTTTAAACAGCTTCTGAAATGAATGTGTGATCATGCTAACCTTCTGTAGCAATCTTTTACACATGGTTTAAATGTTGCCATTACTGAAGTCCTGACTTTGTACCAGGGATGGTATAAACCAAGCCCTGAGGCAGCTATTGGGAATTTCAGGCTGAAATGATTTCTCTAGAGGCTCCAACAGCATCAGGAATTCAGTTGGGTGAGTGCTCAAAACTAACTGGGGAAAAAAGAGGCTCAGAGTTGATACCTTGTATCCCCAAAGTGAAGGGTTTCTTCTGCTTTACATTTTTTGGGATCTTGCAAGTTTCTCTTCTGACCTTTGGTTTTAGTATAAATTCAACCATCTTGGTGCTTTGGAACCTAACTGGCCTGTCAGCTAAGTTTCAAAGAACATTCTAGGAATCAGAGATCTGAACTCTGATGAAGAGGCCCCTCATTGCTTGGTATCTACTCCAGTTCCTTTCTTTCTTGCACTCCATGTTCAGTTCACTCAGCCAGCCAGCAGGGGCCCCCAGGAGGCAACATAGGATCCTTGTCATTTTTTTGTTGTTGTTGAATCTTCTCACCCAGTTAAAATATCAAAATCTTCCTGGGATTAGAGAATGAGGAAATATGGTTTCATGCTGCATAAATTGAAAGGGTGGCCTTGGTGAGTTCTGAGTTGAGATGAAAAGAGCATCAGTAAAAATGAAAGGAAACCCATTTAATTATGTCTGTTATTGGACTCTTTCTTTCTCCTCCCCCCACTACTCTGATAATGTATTTTTATGGAATGTGAATCAAATGGCAGCCTTTAAGAATCCAAGGTCACTTTTTAAATCTTGTCTGCCAAAGACTTGCCTAGACAGGCCTTTGATTTAGATGTTTGTAGATGTGACTTGACATCATGGCTAGGTGTGCTGTCAGAACGTTTGATTTACTTAATAGAAAGGCTAGAGTAAAGCTTGAGCCTCTCTGATAGGACTCTTTTGTCTTTGAACTGAGGAGTATGAGTAATCAGGAACAATGCTCCCTGGTGGCAGGTGAAGAACGCATTCTGAGGACGCAGTTCTAAGAACTGTCAGAATTGACTCATGCCCACTTTAATGGTATGGGTTACAATGAGGCTGACTAAAAATATCTGGATGATTGGTGGTGTTTGCGAGAAAGTGTGTCTTCCTCCTACATTCAGAACACATCAGAGCTGCCACCATGCAGACGCCCAACTGCCTTGAAGGTCTTTTCAGCGAGAGACTGATTGACATGAGGTTCAGATGTGAAAGATCTCTGGCTGTTCCTGCTTGTCACTTCCCTTAATTCAGGACTGATCTGAAGGCTCAGACATGTCTCTCCTCTTTGCTCCTTCAAGTGGGCCCTTCTTGAAGGTGTGTGGTCAGTAGGAAGGAAGGATTGGTTTTCAGTCCCAAAACACTTTTTTGTGACATTCAAGAAAGAAATGTTTGCTTTGATTTCTGTTCTAAAGAGAGTGCTCTTGTTGGGCCTTTAAAAAATGTGTTAGGGTTTAAAATTTTAAAAATGTGTGTGTGTGTGTGTTTGAGGGAGAGAGAAAGAATGTGATAGGGAGAGAGATGGAGGGGATGTAGAGAATGAGAGGGGGGATTTGGAAGATTAAAAAATCATATCTCTTATTCAGAATAGTTATAAATGTTTATAATTTACCTGTATTAGAAATCATCTCATAAATGACAAGTCATTAGTTAATAACGACTTATCACATACGGGTAACTTACACAAGTTCAGAATCTAAGAGTTTAGAATCCTGGTACAGCAGATCAGAGTCAATAACCAAAATTTATTAATTTTGTGGTTTCACAAAATGGTCCTCTCTAGGATCCTTCTACACCATGAGAAAACCCAATATTTCAGTTGACCCTCAGTTTTCCAGTACCCCACTTCAGAGCTGCTAAAGACTTCAGAAATGATGTCTAATACCACAGTATTTTCTCCCAGCCCTCTGATGCTGTCTATTTACTTTCCCTTTGAGGTGCAGGGAATAATCTATATTATTTTTCTCCTGCAGGTTTGTTATGCTTTGCTCAAGTCAGTGGGGAAGCTGTCATATTTGCCTTGTAAAAGGGCTTAACATATCATGGTGATACTACTAGTCTGGATTGGTTACCAGATTCGAGATTTTGGCAGTTGATAAAGTTTCGTTTCTAAAAATACAATATTATAAAAGAATCTTTCCACAAAGAGGCCTCATCCTTTTTCTTTTTCATGCTTAATAAACATTGTTTCATTTTAGTGAGTGAGTGACTTCTTTTCTGAATTCTCTGTCCTTGTCTTTGGGTATTATTGTACTAGAGTACTAATTTTCTTGTCAATTCATACCAGCTTTTTGTATATTCACATTCTTAGTCCTTTCACTCTATTTTGGTGGCCAGTATTTTTATAGAGTTCCTTTGCCTTCTGTTCTCTTTATATTCTATTTAACTTGCTAAGTTTAATTTAAAAATTTAGTAAATAAGCTTGTATTTTCCAACTATGGTGTAACTGCTAACTGTAGAATTGTTTTCAAATATGCTAATTTTTAGAAAGTGTCATAGTTTGGGGTCATATTTTTGATCTGAAAATTAAAAGAAAGGACAGTGAGTGTGGCTGAAAAGATAACAGTCATGTTCAGGGCTTTGAATTCTCAGCTAAGGAGGTCAATCTAGTGTAGATGTGGTTCACATCAAATTGGATGCAGTTGTGACCATGATATGGGAAGGTATTGAATCGTTAATCTCTTTAAAGCATTGGTGGAAATTCTAAGCCACCTGGACACTGTCTTATTAGTTCCTTCTTTTTTTTTTTTAAAACTCTCATGGATGTCTCTTTGTTACAGACCTTTTTATGGATATCACATCTAAATCCATGATCACATCTGAAATGTGATTAATATGTGGATATTAATCCAATATGTGAGTTTAGTACTAATATGTCAAATTGGTGCCATGAATTCTAAGGTGAATTCTTACCCTGCACTCTCATCTTTATGATGAAAAGTGTGGTCCTAGCTTGAGTAATGGTTTGGTTCCTAATCACAAACCACCTTCTTCCACAGCACCAAATAATGTACTGGTTCAAGTCTGGCAGACCAGTTATTAGTTAGAAATTGTGAACAAGTTACTTGACTGCTTATATTCCTAATTTTTCTCATTTTCAAAGGAGAATAATTGGGCTTTTCAGGTGACTCGGTGGTAAAGAATCCGCCTCTCAGTACAGGAGACACAGGTGACGCGGGTTTGACCCCTGGGTTGGGAAGATCCTCTGGAGGAGGAAATGGCAATCCACTCCACTGTTCTTGCTGGGATAATCCCATGGACAGGGGAGCCACAGTCCATGGAGGAGGGCTACAGTCCATGAGGGTCACAAAGAGTCAGGCACGACTGAGCAACTGAGGATGAGCATGGAAGGGGAATAATAACAGATCCATACCTTATAGCATTATTGTGAAAATAAAATGAAAACGTATCCTTCTCAAAAAAGTTCTTGGTACATTTTAGTGAAAATCGCTGTCATGTCCAACTCTTTGTGACCCCATGGACTGTATAGTCCATGGAATTCTCCAGGCTGGACTACTGGAGTGGGTACCCTTTCCCTTGTCCAGGGATCTTTCCAACCCAGGGATCGAACCCAGGTCTCCCACATTTCAGGCAGACTCTTTACCAGCTGAGCCACAAGGGAAGCCCATGGTACATTTTATGTGTTTGCTAAATGTTAAATATCATGACTATTGACAGGTAGATGCGACATGCTCTTTTGTTTTCCTCAATTGATGGCGTTCAAAGCCAGTTTTAAGAGAGTGATGGTAATTCCCAGAAAATTATGAGGACTTAACATTTTTAATAGGGTAGTAAGGAAACAGCAGGCAAGAAGTTGATGATAGATCCAGGAAATGATGCTTTAAAAGGCAATTTCAAAATGATCAAAGTTTCTTCCTGTGGATGTTTCCCTGGCCCACATGTCATACACCTCCGCATCCATTTGTGATATTCTAAAAGTTGGATCAAAATAGATGAACAGGATTTGAGAATGTTAATCTCATTTTGGTCTTTATGATAAATGTTTATCAGTCTGTGTATCTACCCACCTGTCAATATATTATGTATGTTATCAGTATATATATATATATTACTATATGTAATACAAGTATGTGTGTTTAGAGATGTTTGTGTGTACACACACAATCTGTATTTGTATAATGTGTATAGTAATGTAAGTTAGAGCTCTAAAGAGCCTTCATGATTCCAGATTCTTGCTGAGCCTCTTGATAAGCGTTATTCTCCTAATTCATCCAGAAGGAGGACCTGGGGAAGAGCCTCAGTGTGATAAATACTGTTTACTCCAAGCTACAATGATGGGTTCCTTTCTTCATGATGGTGTGTAATGCATATCATCCACTGCTCAGTCTGTAATTCCAACTCAAAAGTGATTCTGTCTCAGGCTAGAAAGAAAGTAGGACACATATGTGTTCATTTGAAAAAATTCTTTTCCATTATGGTGTATCCCAGGATATTGAATATAGTTTCCTGTGCTACACAGTAGGAACTTGTTGTCCATCCATTCCGTGTACAATAGTTGGCCTCTACTAACTACAAACACGCAGTCCATCCTCCTTTGATGAATATCCCAACATACTCATTCTTAGTGTCACAAAATGACTTCCTGATGTAGTTGATTGTAGTTTGTCTTTTGCATTTATAAGCATTTGTTGATACTTTATGACTTCAAATGGTGCAGTAAAGGAAAAGTAAAGGGACTAACAGGTATTGGGTGGCCATGATGTGCTACAGTATATTAACATTTGATTCTCCCATGAATATGTTAGGCTGGTTTAATTGCCCTTGATCTATTGATGCCAACATGAAACTGTTGGTAATTAGGAGAGCTCTGATCCGATCACCCAAATCATGCTCTTTCCAGGGCTATGCTATCTGCTGATACATTAGATTCTGAATAGGGAGGCCAAGAAAATCGTGCAGTTTCCTGTGTTATGATGTTTCAAATAGTGGCCCTAGCTGGCCACACTTGGAGAAGTTGGTGGGTAGCTGCGGATAGTCCGAGCTGTGTGGTGCGGGCTCCTCCTTCCCACAACCCCTCCCTGTCTCCGTTCTCCCCAGCTGCTCTCCAGTTTGGGAGGTACAGCTTTGCTCGTCATTCTTCACCTTGGCTCTCTGGCTTCTAACCTACCTCTCCCTCCCACCAAAGTTTTGATATTCACACTAGACTCCTAACTGGTAAAGCCATATTGGTGAATGCTCTTTTAAGTGAAGTGAAAGTTGCTCAGTCGTGTCCAACTCTTTGTGACCCCATGGACTATACAGTCCATGGAATTCTTCAGGCAAGAATACTGGAGTGGGTAGCCTTTCCCTTCTCCAGGGGATCTTCCCAACCCAGGGATCGAACCCAGGTTTCCCGCATTGCAGGCAGATTCTTTACCAGCTGAGCCACCAGGGAAGCCTATTTACTTCACTTATTTATTTCAACTCTGTGTTTTCAATATCTAGCTATAATCTGAGGCATGTATCATCTCCTGAGAAGAGTCAGCAGTTAAGATGTCAGCCTTGTCAGGATTCCTGAGCATTGTGCTGATAGGTACTTGGAAATGGTATAGATAGAACATATGCTGAAACCTTCTGCCATGTAAATATGTTGCTCTTTATCAGAAAGTTTCCAGAATTCGATAGGGAGCCTTTTGCATTAATTTAGGTATTCTGGTTTGTATTCGGCCCTTCTTATTAATGTATTTTTTTTAAATAGAAAGGGAGGACTTGTGTGGTGTAGATGTGGAGGTGAGCTTGAGTCTGATTGATGCAGACTCAAATTTTAGTCCCATCTCTCACTGCCTGAGTGCCCCCAGACAAGTCACTTGTTTTACTTTTTGGTGCTCTGATTACCCATCTGTAAATCAGATGTGATACCTACCTCCTGGACCTGTGTATGACACCTAGTCCGGGCCCTAACACAGAGCTCTGCTGAGAAAATATTAGTTCTTTGTATCTTGACCTGGAAAGTAATGCTTTCGTACAATTCTTACCTTCAGTGAATGGATATATTTATATGGAGGAAAGACTGATTCAGTCTTTCCTCTCCTAAAGACTATTTCCTTTGCAGTTCTGTATCTGTTCCATTTCACATAAAGGTTTTAAGCGCTCTCATTTCCCCGACACCTCTGCATGAAATAAGAAGTGAACTCAACATACAACAGCTTGTTGGGTGTATTCCATACATCTGTTCTGTGCAAGTGTTCTTCCTGCCGGATCCAAAGTGCAGGGAGTTGAGAGTCACATTCTCTAGTAGACTTAGTGATTCCAGCACATTTATCATGACGCAGGTGATGCTTCTGAGACTGTGCAGGAAGCTGAAATGAGTAATGTGACAGGTCAAGGCTTACAGCCATAGGAGAAAATGCTTCTCGCTGGGTATTGACTGTTTTCCATCTCAAGATTCCTCTTCTCTCTTCTGTGAATTCTGTGCTCCCTGCTAAAGACCAGCCTTTCCCACCTGCTTTCTGTATTGGTAAACTCAACAGTTTCTGCAAATGATGTTAATATGCCTAAACAATGGTTAACAGTTCATGAGTACACACCCAGCAAGGTTTCACTTTAAACTAATCAGCTCTTAGATACTCTCCAGTATCCAAATTTAAAATCGACAACTTTTTTTCACTTTTAATTCGATATCTCCAAGGTATAATTTTTCATGAAAAAGTAAATATTTTTAGTCACCCAGCAAGGGAAGACTTTTCTTTTTACAGAAATATACGTTTAAGAAAGGATGATGTGTACTTTTTCTAAGTCATCTCTTGAGACCAATTACTTTGACTAATCAGAAGCTTCTAAATTATTTTTAGTTTTGTACTGTTATCAGTGTTCCAAAGAAAATGTTCCTCAGTGTGACTTACATTTGTGTTTGCTTTTGTACTTATTCAACCATCAAAAATTTAAGAGATGCATCATTTTTTAAAATCAGGAAATAATAGGAAATTGAAGAACGATAAGAAGGATTATCTCTTTTTATCTTTCTTTTTAGCTGCACTGTGAACCTTGTGCATCCCTGACCAGGGACTGAACCTGGGCCCTTGGTAATGAAAATGTGGAGTCTTCTGCACTGAACTGCTAGGGAATATCCAAATGATTACCTTTTATTTGTTATGTTCCTTTTCTAGCTTTTAGTATTGCCGCCCATCAATAGCTAACACTGTATTTACTGCTGGCTTACAGTCAAATGATAAATTTGTATTTTTATTTTCCCAAGCACTTCTTTATAGACAAAAGTAAGCTGAATTACGTTGCCATCTACTAATAATTGGATATCTGGAGATAGTCAGTACCAGCATAATACTCCTACAACATAACTTGAGGAAGCAGGAAGTGTTGTATAATGTGAGAAAGAATGTTTAGAAGCTGTATATACTTCCTGTTATTTTATTGATTTTTTTAGACCATCCTTATATGAAATGGACTTTTTGATATAACTTTACAGACAAATGGAAGCTCAACTTTTAAGATTTACACAAATCCTTTAGTTGGTCCAGTGCTTTGTTCTACGGTCACTGATTCATTTATTAAGAGATGATATGCTCCCATTCACATCACTTTCCTGTGAGAAGCAGGCATGCCCTGTTCCTTGGTGACCCGGACATTAAACATGAATGGATAGGATCTGTAACTAAGACACTAACACCAGTCCACCAGTGAATGAGAACCATTCTGTGTCTCTACTTTTCTCTTCTCTATGAACATCTGGGTCTGTACTCATCACATCTGGAAATGCGTGTCGTCTGTTTTTTCCTCTTTGGAACCAAGGTGGAGACAGACATTTAGCTGGTCTGTGCCTATCGCTTATGCTGATGTCAGTAAGTTTACTGATTATGTTTACCAGGCTCAAGCTTTTAAGATGAGTCTCTATGGAAATAAACTGCTTATTTTATGGGTTGTCTAGTGCTGTGATCAGCCATAATCAAGGATGGTGGAAGATTCTAAGAGCAAGTTGTAATAATGTGTTTATTGGAAAACGAAGATAGCAAACTCTAAAATAAATCTTGTTTTGTTGTTCAATAGCAATCTTGGGAACAGCCTACAGTGTACCAGGAAGAGTTGTGCTTATGGAGTAAAGCTCCACTGTCTACCTTCTACTTCTTGAACTTGGTGGTTTTATTTGATGGAGCTTGGTTGTTTTGTTTCAGCAATGGGAAACACTTCCTATGGGTGTTGGGGCTTTCCTTCCCAATATGGGAGTTGTCCACTTAGAGTATAGGTGGTGAGGAATTACCTTAGAAGGGCTCAAAGTATTATTAGAGGACCTCCTTCTAGGTCTTGCTATAGAAACCCCAAGGGTACTTATTCTGTCTTCCTTTTTTCTTTTGCACACATGGGTAACCTTGAGAAATACACTGAGTAGTTAGCACTGATTTCCACAGCTCTGGCTTGGAAATTTCTTACAGTCTCAAGCTGCTGCTTAGACTGGTTGCTAAGCAACCAGGAGAAGAGTTCACAAGCTTTGTCATAAGCTAGCAATCAAATGAGAGACAATATTTTCTTTTGATTATTATTTTTTTTGTCAGCTCTTATTTTTGGTGTTGTGTATTTACATCCTTTGGGGAGTATTATTTCTAGAAACGCCTTTTCCAAAGAAGCTTTGTTTGTTAAAAGCATTTTGGTTTGATCCTTTTGGATAAAAAGATGAGCAGTAGGCATGGAAATTAGGCCTTGAGGCAGATGAAATAGTTTTATGAACCATGATGGAGTCACATACTGCTTTAGCCTCTCCTTTTTTAAGAAAACATACATGAAGCTTTCCATTCTTCTACTTCTGGTTTTCCGTTATTGTGCACTTCTCTGACATAAATCAGTGACTTTGCATCTGTGCTACCTCAGCTCTTCTGTCCTTGAAGGTCACCACTGAATAGAAGATCATTTAATCCTTTGTAAGCAGGATTTATTCTGACAATTCTTGGAGCCATTTTTCATGTAATTTCAAAAATATCTGTATCCTTTTTTTTTTTTTAAATGAACTATAATTAACTTACAGTGGACTTCCCTGGTGGCTTAGTGGTAAAGAATGTGCCTACAATGCAGGAGACTCAGGAGATGCAGGTTTGATCCCTGGGTTGGGAAGATACCATGGAGTAGGACATGGCAACCCACTTACAGTATTCTTGCTGGGAAATCCCATGGACAGAGAAGCCTTGTGGGTTACAGTTCATGGGGCTGCAAAGAGTGGGACACGACTGAGTGACTGAACACTCACTGGCTTACAATGTTAGTTTCAGGTGTGCAACAGTGATTTGATATATTTATGCATTATGAAATGATCACCATAATATATCTAGTAGCCATCTGTCATCATTCAAAGTTATTATGATATTATTGACTATATTCCCTTTACTGTATGTTACATCCTTATGATTTATTTATTTTTAAAACTGGAAGTTTGTGCCTCTTAACCCCCTTCACTTATTTTGCCCATTTCCCTGCGCTCACCCCCAGTATAAATCCTTGACCCTTACAGATTTTGTCTCTCAAATACTAATGAGCCATCTTTTAAACAAATGCTTAGGTAAGTGTTTGTAACTGTTGTTTATGTTTTTAATTATACATTGATGTTTATTCAGTGAGTCTGAGGAGTTTGCCTCAAAACAGTAATCTTACAGTTAGTGAAAATGAGATGAGGAGACTGAGATGATACAGATCTTCTGCCTCAGTCCCAAAGGAGGAAGAGATTGTAGAAACTGCATATCAATGAGCATGATGCTGATATCTGGCCAGATAGTACCTTGGGTTATTGACTAATAGCTTATGATGACTATGCAGAACTGAAGATAATTAGGAGCCTAAATGATATCACTCAGAAAAACTCATGTGAAATTAAACTTGTTTTCTTTCTGATGATTTTAGTATGCTGGTGATTCATGTTAATGTATAGCCACTGGATATAGATTTTAGTAACATGTTTGATTATATGTCTTAAGATAATCAGCATTTCATTAACACAATCTGTAGCTTTTATGCTTTAAAAGAGCACTTAGCAATTTTTTTTCTGCAGATGCTTCTCTATATAAATTATTTGAAGAAATGAGACAGGATATTAAAACTGATATAAATGTTTTTGAAATTCATGGATGTAATATTTGCATATAAACATTACTATTTGCATTTCCCCTTGTAATTTGGTCTACTATGGAAAAAATTCTTATTTACTTTTTACAGTCAGTAATGAGTGTTTTATTGAATAAGGCCATGCTCACATTTTAGGACAGAGTAATTGAAAGCATTTAGGATGAGCTTATGTTTACCACTCATTCACTCCCAAAGCAGGTGGGATTCTAGCTCAGCCTTTGTCACTGCCAGGGTTTTGTGTATGAAGTGTCAGTGTATCAGTGACTATTGGAAAAAGGACTGATGCCTTGTCTTAGTTCTATAATGGATATACTTATTAATGCATTAAGTAATAAGGTCTAGCAGAGAGTTTACTATCAGCTGTATTTTTGAAATCATGATGAATTTAAGAAATACTATGTAATATCTGCCTAACTATAGTGTGTGATAGAAAGTAATTGTTAATTTCTATTTCTAACAGTTGCAGGTACTGTTAATACTCTGTGGCTTGTATCATGTCTTTATTTATAATGCATGGAGATGCCAGATTTCAGTTAGATGTTTGTGAAAATAAAGATATGCTTTTCCCTATTCACGAATCCATAGATCCTTAATGGAGGGGCAGGGGGTCCATATACCCCTATTAAAAAAAATCCTGTTTACATATTTACCATTAATCATATCATAAAAGTAGTCTTAGAAACAACATAAAATATAATATTGATGTGAGATTATGATATATTCTTTCCAGATGGTAAATTCACTGGGATTAAAATTCTTGGGGATATTCAAGTTTATGTATATATCTCAAACTATATTAAGGATGTGTAGCAGCAGAGGCAAATGAAATTCAAACATATATATTCTCCATGTGGCCTAAGTATCAATAGAAATAGAATGGCAGATCTTTACAGAAGATGTAAAATTTCTGGGCCTTTGCCAGTCTTCTATTGTTTAAGGAGCATAAGAAATAAAGCCATAGTTTAAATGGAGAATTCTTCTCTATTGCCTGTAAGAGGCCAAGGGGAAATGCATACCTCATTAGTGCATAATGCCAGTAGTCATACTGCAAATCTTTTGTATAGATAATAGCACTGATTTCATAGGTATTTGTGAATTAATACATATATAACACTTAAGAAGGAGCTTCTCTGGTAGCTCAGTTGGTAAAGTATCTGCCTGCAATGCAGGAGACTCCGGTTCAATTCTTGGTTTGGGAAGATCCACTGGAGAAGGGTTAGGCTACCCACTCCAGTATTCTTGGGCTTCCCTGGTGGCTCAGATGGTAAAGAATCCCCCTGCAATGTGGGTGATCTGAGTTCATTCCCTGGGTTGGGAAGATCCCCTGGAGAAGGGAACAGCTACCCACTCCGGTATTTAGCCTGGAGAATTCCTTGGACAGAGGTGCCTGGCAGTCCATGGGCTCAGAGTTGGACACGACTGAGAGACTTTCACACACACACTAACACTTTAGAGTTATTCCTGACACATGAATACATTTATTCCTATATTAATGCTTTTATTACTGTTCCAGTATGTTATTACTTCTGAGTTCTGCAAATTTATTGTGGACACCATAGAGCTTTATTTCTTATTCAAAACAACTGTATTTATATATACAACAGTGATCATTTAGAGTCTTATCAGCCCTTGATTGTGAGATGATAATAGGGACGTATTTAACTTACTTTTGGAATGGATAATACATGAACATAAAATCTTAAAAATATTAAAGTGACTATGTAGTGAAAAGTAAATCCTTTCCTTTTAAAAATAGTTTAGTTAGTTTTTGGCTATAATGGATCTCTGTTGCTGTGTGGGCTTTTCTCTAGTTGCCGCGAGCTGGGACTACTCTAGGTCTGGTTTGAGGGCTTTTCGTTGCTGTGGCTTCTCTTATTGCGGAGCGTGGGCTCTAGGGCACTCAGGCTTCAGCAGTTGTGATGTGTGGGCTCAGGACTTGTGACCCCCGGGCTCTGGAGCACAGGCTCAGTAGTTGTGGCACATGGGTTTAATTGCTCTATGGCATGTGGGATCTTCCTGGATCAGGAATCAAACCCGTGTCTACTGCACTGACAGGCAGATTCTGAGTCACCAGGGAAGCCCCCTTTTTGCTTTCTTTTACTCCAGTCGCCCCATTCCTCTTCCTATATCTGTGTGTTATATATATATGAATTATTGGTTCATCTTTGAAAGATTTTATGTATATACAGGTTCGTGCACACACAGTCTTTTAAATACAGAAATGGTTGCATGCAATACACCTGTACTTCACCCTGAGCATATAAATAGATACTATATCTTTGAGATTGTTCCATATAGTTACTTTATCTTTTTTTAAAAATTAACTTTTATTGGAATATAGTTGCTTTACAGCGTTGTGTTAATTTCTAATATACAGCAAGGTGAATCAGAAATATGGAATGCTTCCTGTATTTGTGGGTCATCTTTGTGCAAGAGCCATGCTAATTTCTGTACTGTTGCAATTTTAGTATAGATGCTATAGAAGCTGAACATTTGAGCTGCCTTGTCTTTGTAAATAACTTTTAATTTTAGAAGAATGTTAGTTACACTAACTGAAAAGTTGCAAAGATACAGAGTTCCTATATACTCCACAGTAGAGTTCCTCTACTCTAGCATCTTATGGAGCTGGGGGGTACATATGTCAAAACTAAGGAACTGGCTTTGTTCAGTTCAGTTGCTTAGTCATGTCCAACTCTCTGCAACCCCATGGACTGCAGCACGCCAGGCTTCCCTGTCCATCACTAACTCCTGGAGCCTGTTAAACTCATGTCCATTGTGTCAGTGATCTCATCCAACCATCTCATCCTCTGTCATCCCTTTCTCCTTCTGCCTTCAATCTTTCCCAGCATCAAGGCCTTTTCCAGTGAGTCAGTTCTTTGCATCAGGTGGCCAAAGTATTGGAGCTTCAGCTTCAGCATCAGTCCTTCCAATGAATATTCAGGGCTGATTTTCTTTAGGATGGACTGGTTGGATCTCCTTGCAGTCCAAGGGACTCTCAAGAGTCTTCTCCAACACCACAGTTCAAAACCATCAATTCTTTAGCACTCAGCTTTCTTTATGGAAGGAAACTGGCATTGTTACTTTATTATTAACTAAATTCTGCACTCTGTTCAGATTCTCTCGTTTTGCCCTCATGTCCATTTTTCTGTTTCTGGATCCATGTTATACTCAGTCATCATATCTTTTACAGCCTCCCCTAGCCTGCAGCAGCTTCTCAGATTTTCCTTGTTTTTAACAACTTAGTTTTGAGGAATGCTGGTTAGGTAGTTTTTGGAATGCCTCTCTGTTATTGAATTTGTCTTGCATTTTTCTCATGGTTAGATTGGAGTTACGGGCTTGAGGGGAGCGTTACCACAGAGGGGAAGTGCCCTTCTGATCACCAATATCCATAGTATATGCTACAGACATGGCTTATCAGTGATGATACCTACCTCAGTCACCCGAACAAGGTAGTGTCTGCCGGGTTATGCACTGTGAAGTTACTTTTTCCTCTCTTTTCATATTTCACTTTTTGGAAACAAGTTGCTAGGTGCAGCCCACACTTGAGTCAGCCGAAAGCCCACTTTCTTGGGAGGAGGATGGTGTGTGTGTGTGTTTAATGACTCTGTAATAGTCCCTGGGACTTTACTTGGCATGTGAAAGTCCATTTTCGCCTTTTTCTTCATTCTCTCCAAAATAAAAATCAGAACTAGAGTTCTAAAAGCTACCTGCCCAAATCTATCCTCTCCTTACGTATTTCTTACTTAAGGATACCTCTCTTTAGTTGCCAAGAGACTGCTTTTTGTCTGATTATTTTTCTCTGTCATGCTTGTGCAGAGAGCTTAATTCAAAATAAACAATGCTACATTATTGATTTTGTTGTTATTCATAGACGATAATTGCTAAGCTACTTACCTGACAACAAATTATTTGCTCCAGGTGACCAAATAAGCAGTTCTCCATAGAGCCACATTTTTAAAATTATTAATATCTAGAGATGCTGCTGTCTTAATCACAAGTTGCGTGCATGCATACTCAGTCATATCCAACTCTTTGCGACCTCATGGACTAAAGCCCACCAGGCTCCTCTGTCCATGGGGTTTTTCAGGCAAGAATGCTGGAGTGGGTTGCCATTTCCTCCTTCGTGGGGCTTCCCAGCCCAGGGACCAAACCTGCATCTCCCATGGTGTCTCCTACATTGTTAGGTGGATTCTTTACCACTGAGCCACCTGGGAAGCCCTATCACAGGTTATGTGTACTTTAAAACTTCAGTGAAGAGTCACATATTTTAAGATTCTTATTCAGTTAGCAGGCATTTACTGAGCTTCTGCTATTTTAGCCATGGTTTGGTCGTGAGTTAAACAAATCAGGGGCTTCCCTGATGACTCAGATGGTAAATAATCCTCCTGCAATGCAGGAAACTCAGGTTCTATCCCTGGGTCAGGAAGAACCCCTGGAAAAGGGAATGACTACCCACTCCAGTATTCTTGCCTGGAGAAGTCCATGGACAGAGGAGCCTGGCGGGCTACAATCCACGGAGTGCAAAGAGTCGGACATGACTGAGCAACTAACACTTTCAACTTTCACTTTACACAAATCAGGTGTCTCATGTAAGGCAGATGATGTTTCAAGGAGGAGATATAGACAATAAACACATTAAAAATTAATGGAAAAGGTCATTTGAGAGAGGGATAAGTGCTTTAAAGAAAATAACCAGGGTGAAGTGCTAGCACATGCCTTGGTCATGGTGGTTACATAAGGGCCACTTTGATTTTGTGGCCAGTAAAGTCCTCAGGAGAAGGCAGTTGAACTGAAGACAGAGAATGCAAGAGGACCAGACATTTGAAAAGCTGGAGTTGGGAGGGGCTTGATGAGGTCTAGAAGTAAAAAGAAGGCCAAAATTAGTTTAAATGAGGACAGAGTAGAAGAGAAGGGGGTGTAGAAGTAGACAGGGCTTCATAGGCCGAGTTCCATTTTCAAGGAGGTCTCTGGGTGGTTTTAAGCAGAAAGGTGACATGGTCTGATATCTGTGGTTTAGAAAAACTTTCTAGTTGCTTTGTGGAAAATGGATTATAGGGGAGAGAAGAGGAAGCAAGAATATAGTATGAGTTAGGAGACCACTGTAAGAGTCCAAGTGAGAGATGGATTGTGGCTTGGACTAGCAACAAGATGTACAAAAGTAGATAGATTGGGATAAAGTGGGGGGCATAGAACTGCCAGAATTTGTAGCTTAATTGAAATAAATTTTTAACAGCAGATGTGAATCAACAGGAAAGATAAGATGATGATGTGATATAAACTGTCTCAAATACAGATCATATTTTCATGCAAGTCTTTAAAAGAAGAGTGGTATCGAATATGCACATTAGTGAATTAGGCATAAGTTAGGGAGCCAAGTCCATTATAACCTAATTCATGCATCAGGAACAAAACAGGAAACTTGCTTACCAAGTTAATGAGCTCTTCATACTTTATCCAATAAGTCTGTCGTAACTACCAAGCCCAGAACCGTAAAGAGATTGTCTTTAGGGGTTAATAACAAACTTTAGGGGGACTTAATCATCCCATTTACTTGATCATTACTTCTCAGGAAGTTATAATTTTAGGAATAATATTGTTGATGTAATGGTTACTGTGAATCACTTTTATGTCATAAAATTATAATGTTTGGCAAAGCAGAACACATTTCAATCATATATTGATTTTAGCTTTGGAATTATGGAGAAAATATTTCATTTTTGTAGCTATTACTTACATGTAAAATGCCTTTTAATAAAGGGTTTTACAGAGCTTTCTTTGGAATAAATAACTAAATGTAGTCATAGTTTTGACATTTGACTTTTATATCAAATGCAGCAATTCATTTTATGAAGGCTTGGAATTTAATATAACATTTGGTTTGTTCTAAATTTTCAACATATTTTTATCTTTGTTATATGAAGAAAACATTGCTTTATAATGTGTAATAAAAATCATAAATAAAAACCTCACTAGTTGGCTCAATTTAGTGTCTTGGGATAAGTAGGTAAGATAGGGATGATTTATTTTTATATTCTAAAAGTAAGGGTTTGCTAAGAAACTGATGAGGTAAAGAGAAGGAAAATATTTGCCTTTTTAATAAACTTTAAAAAATTGAAATATAGTTGATTTACAATAGTTTCAGGTACACAGCAAAGTGATTCATATATAATATATATTTTCAGACTTTTTCATTATAGATTATCACAAGATATGAATATAGTTAATTATGGTATACAGTAAATCCTTGTTGCTTCTCTATTTTATGTATAGTTAGTTTGTATCCATTAACCCCATGGTGTTGTTCAGTCTCTCTGTTGTGTCTGACTCTTTGTGACCCCATGGACTGCAACATGCCCAGGCTTCCCTGTCCTTCACCATCTTCTAGAGCTTGCTCGAACTCATGTCCATTGAGTTGGTAATGCCATCCAACCATCTCGTCCTCTCTTTTCCCCTTGATCCTGCCTTCTGTCTTTCCCAGAATTGGAGTCTTTTCCAATGAGTTAGCTCTTCGCATCAGGTGGCCAAAGTATTGGAGCTTCAGCTTCAGCATCAGTCCTTCCAATGAATATTCAGGATTGATTTCCTTTATGATTGACTGGTTTAATCTTCTTGTAGTCCAAGGGACTCTCAAGAGTCTTCTCCAACATCACAGTTCAAAAGCCTCAGTTCTTCAGCACTCAACTTTCTTTACGGTCCAACTCTAACATCCATACACGACTACTGGAAAAACCAAAGCTTTGACTAGACAGACCTTTGTTGGCAAAGTAATATCTCTGCTTTTTAATATGCTGTCTAGATTGGTTATAGCTTTTCTTTCAAGGAGCAAGCGTCTTTTAATTTCATGGCTGCAGTCACCACCTGCAGTGATTTTGGGGCCCAAGAAAATAAAGTCTGTCACTGTTTCCATTGTTTCCCCTTCTATTTCCCATGAAGTGATGAGACCAGATGCCATGATCTTAGTGTTTTGAATGTTGAGTTTTAAGCCAGCTTTTCACTCTCTTTCATTTCATCAAGAGGCTCTTCAGTTCCTCTTTGCTTTCTACCATAAGGGTGGTGTCATCTCTATATCTGCGGTTATTGATATTTCTCCCAACATTCTTGATTCCAGCTTGTGCTTCATCCAGCCCAGCATTTTGCATGGTGTTAAATAAGCAGGCTTAGAGAAGAGATAATCTGGAAAATTAGTTTTGACATAATATAAAAACAGGAGTTTGTTCAAATGGAGTCCATGGTAAGCTAAGGACTGTGAATGAGTTTAGGTCTGTTTCCATATTTGATGAGAACAAGCATTTTTGACAGAAAATATGGCTCTTGTTACTGATCATGACAATGGATTTTAGAGGGCAGATTTTAATTTCATTGTTGGTGTTTCACTACATAGTATGTTCAGCCATTTCACAGCTTGTTAAAGATGTATTCCAAGCATTTATTTTTCCTTCTGAACAGTTTCCCAGCATCTATTTACTAAGAGGACACGCAGTATATAGAACAAATTCACGTGTACAAAGCTGACAATCCCACAAGTGTTATATTCTCATTTGCGTTATGGTCTTATTCATGTTGGTACAATCCATGTATTTCTCTAAGTTTCTCTTCCTTTCCTCACAGAGCCTCTTAGCAGGGATGCAGTATATGATATTGCAGGCATGCTGTCATGAATATAAAAAAGGCTAAGAACATCATGCTGAAGAATTATGTGGAATGAAAAAATTCAGCATGAACTGTCAATCTGTCTTCTCTGGCCTTTTAGGTTCTTTGACTTTGTTGTTGGCAAAATGTGGAGCTCTTTCACCTGCCATTTTAAAAAGCTTGTTCTTCCAGGGATTTGTTTCACAGGCCCTGTGCTTAATATCCAGGTCTGAACATTTATTTATTTATTTTTTTGAACATTTAGTTTCTTTCTGTAGAATGTTACATTCTCTCATATATCAGAGCTTTCAGTGGGTCCTTACCTTGATGGAAGTAGTCACAATCTAGGGAATGCCATTTAGCCAGCATCAGCCTGCAACTGCTAATGATTACCTAAAAGGAGTGATTACCAACCCCTGTGAGGTGATTGCAAAGAAACCAGAGAGCATGTATTTTTCAGGAAAAATCAAGGACTAACCCTGTAAGCTTCAAAGACGTCATCACAGCAAGGCTATTGCTGTGTCACTGTAGTCCAAACAGAAGTATGCCTGGAATAAAAATAGGCTTGCTGTGAATATGAACTTTCTGCAGATAAAATACAGACCACAAAATGGCAAAGATTTGTTAAAAGTTTTCTTTATTTGCCTTTACTTTTATAGATGTGTCTCTATCAGAAGAGGCATATATCCTTATCCCAATAGGTAAAATGCAAAAGGCATAAGAGTGAGTAAGTTAGTAATATTGTTTTACAAAATGTGGGATAATGAATGACTTTGAAACATAATTTTGAAAGAATGAGATTAAAACCATGACGGACCCATTGTGATCTATATTTTGGAAGAAGTCAGTAAAGTCTGTAACTGAAAAATGGGTTTATTTTTAAAGAAAGCACTAGAAGGACCAAGCAACATACATTGGATTCCTAAATGCTGCTGAGTCTGGTAGAAGTGAAAGCAGGCATCCAGGAATTAGCCTTAGATTGTACGAGTCTTTCTGTGGCTCTTGCCCCTGCTTTAACTGTCTTCAGATGGAAAGATTGAGGGGATTTTAGGGAAAGAAACAGAAAGGTAGGTAGAAAGTATTACACAAATAGATGGACAGGAAGAGAGAGAGGGAGAGAGAAGATAAGCAGATTATTTTAATTATTCTCATGTTTCATATAAAAATTAAAATAGATAATTCCCTGACAAATTGAGTTATATAAATCTCCTCTGTGGATTTTGGTCACTTACCCAATGCCAGGATGTAGGGAAGAAAGCCTCAAAGGGACTATAGCAACATGTGATTTATCCAAATCTGTACTTTAGAGTATGAGGAAAGTAGATATTGGTTCCAGGTCATTTATCTTTAATGTATAATGTAAAGCACTAAGTAAATGCTTTCACTGTAATAGCCTTTGAGTCAAAGGTTACAGACATTTCACTTACAGAAACCCATGAAAACACTTGCATTTTTTTCAGTATCTAGATTTTATGCCATCAGAAAAATAAAAGGACTAAAACTTAAGTGAAGAAAGTCTATAGTTCATGATACTTTCCTTGAGCAAGAGTATTTTTCTTTGCTTTCATCAAAGTTACTTCTAGTACAGATTTAATTTTCTTGTAGTAAACCCACATTTGACCAGCCAGCTTTAAAGGTCATAAAGGGAATTAATAAACATTGTTCATGTTTGTGGAAATATGGAGAATGGCCAGAAATCAAAAGGAGCCTAAAGAAAAATGGTAAAGTGTCTGCCTATGATCCAGGAGACCTGGGTTCGATTCCTGGATGGGGAAGATCCCCTGGAGAAGGCAATGGCAACCCACTCCAGTACTCTTGCCTGGAAAATCCCATGGACGGAGGAACCTGGTGGGCTACAGTCCATGGGGTTGCAAAGAGTCAGACACGTTTGAGCGACTTACCTTTCTTTCTTATATAATTTTCCTTTTTCCTGATTATTGGTTAAAGAATTTTCTTTGTGACATGAAAAAGATTTGGAGCTGTTGTTTGCCCTTTATCTGAATTTTTTACTTCTATTGCACCCTTTAGTACTTGATTCTCTTTACAGTGAGTTCTTAAAGATTAAGACAAGACATCCTCTGAAAAAACCTAGGAATAATATTTTGCATAAGGCAATGGTTCATATGTTTTGATTAAACATGTTCTTTTTTTCACTTCTTGACTGTAAGATAGGCACAAAATGTTTTAAAAGGGTAGGAAAAAAATTTCATCTATTCCTTAGATTTGGGGGTACCTGTAATGGTGAGAGTTACTTGACAGGTACATAAGACTCCTCAAGATTAATTGTTGTGTTTACTTAAGTTATCTTTCTAGGCACTGCTGTAGCCATTGGCAACTCTAAAGATTTCTATGTGCTGTTGACCTCAGCAAGGACCGAGGGGTCGTGCATACAGGTTGATGAACAGAAATGCTAAGTACAATGGTATCCAAAGAGAGAGAAACAAAGGGAAAAGATCCCATTTCTTTCCCCTCCACCAAGCCTTTGGAAAGGTCAGGGGGCGTTTTCCCTGGGCTGCTTGTAAAATGAAATCTTCAGCCAGAGCTTCTTAGGTCATTTAGCCAATCAGCCCAGAGAGCCTATCAGAGCTGTTGGAAGGAACGTGTCAGGGGAACACTCTCAAACTCTTGTCTGTCTTGAAGTAGTTCAGTCCAGACTTCGAGTAGCTCGGCTACTCAGGTATTCACTGGACTTCCCTGCAGTCCCTCTGTGCATGTTGACTGAACACCATGTGCACTCAAACACCATTATGCACGCTCATCTTTGTGCTTGACTCTCTAGTTCATAGCCCTATCAGTTCTATAATCTAAAAGCATTTAGTACCTTGTTCTTGGTTGCAAACAGCAAACTGATTCTGGTGAACTTAAGCAGAAAAAGAATCTACTGAAAGATGTCAGACAGCTTGCAGAATTGAATGAAAGAGTGGGCAGCAAGGCTTGGAGTTATGGCAGAAGCCTGGGAACAAGCTGAGTGAGACAGCCAGTCATGCCACAGAAAATGTTCTGGTTAGGACTTTACTAATGGACTTTGCATGATCACTGCTGGACCTTAAGCCCTCTCATCCCTTCTGTGACTAAGCTGTTATGCCCCTATCTGTGGCACCTGTGGGGCTTATGAGGCATCAAGGATTACTGCTGGGTCTTCAGGAACTCTCAGTATGATGTCATCAATGTCATTAACCACTGTGATATCCTGTACCTTGGCAAGGTGGACTGGTCTTGAAGACTGAATGTTGGAGCACAATCAGAGACTAGAGGTGATTCTAAGGCAAGGCACTGAAGGTGTTACAGCATCCTTAATCAATAAGGCAGACTGCTTCTGGTCTTTCTTCTTTTTAGGATTCAGCATTTGCACAGCCAGTGGTTGCCTAGTGGGTTTCAGGGGCTGAATGAGCTTGACTGGCATGGCTGACACAAGTCCCTTCACTACCTGCCTAAATCTGAAAATCTGCTGCTGTTGTTCAAGATCCATTTGTTCTCGGCACCAGTGAGGACTCACAGTTCCTGCATCTCTCAGGTCTCTTGTGCTGTTAGAAATCCCTGCCATTCTTTCAGGGATGTTGTATTCCTTTGATTACAGTTTCGATCACCAGGAAACAAAGTTCACAGGACTTCCACTTGGCTGTTCCTACCAAGATAACCTCTAACTGTTGGTTCAGTGGGTTTTCTTCTTACCTGAGAACCTAGGAAATAATCACAGTGTGGATGTGAGGTACCACTGGTCTTCATGGGAGGTAAATTGGGTCAGAACTTCACTTATAACTTGACCCCAGAAACCTCCACCCTGACTGTTAGACTGTGGTGTTGTATGCCAAGAATTAGTTTTGGCTCAGAGCTCATGCCTACTACTTCCTAAGGGGCCTGGGTGTATTTCCTTCCCCCATGTCCAGATCTGCTGCTGCTGCTGCTAAGTCACTTCAGTCGTGTCCGACTCTGTGCGACCCCATAGACGGCAGCCCACCAGGCTCCCCCGTCCCTGGGATTCTCCAGGCAACAACACTGGAGTGGGTTGCCATTTCCTTCTCCAATGCATGAAATTGGAAAGTGAAAAGTGAAAGTGAAGTCGCTCAGTTGTGTCTGACACTTAGCCTGCTAAACAGCTGCAAAGTCCTTTGAGGAAGACAGAATGAACTATGTTTATGATATTACTGAAGATATGTAAACAATATATATCTTTTGTTAATGACATTCATCACTTTAAAGTTGACCTTAAAAATAGAGTCAAACAGAACCATTGAATCTGAGATACTCAGTTCCCAGTTATTTGTGTGAATGGACTGGCATTCCCATTTATCTTGGGAATATCTTGGCCAGTCTTCTTTTCAAATAGTTCTTGACATGAGATCTACTTTCATTGTAGTCTAGGAGACGTTGAAAAGTATAGATGTAATTCTTACTTCCAAACAGATGGGTGACAATAACCTTTTGGAGGTTGGGGGCGGGGTGGTGCTTTCCATTTCTAACAAGTGAATAAGAAACCAGTAGTACAGAAGATGGAAAACTGCCTCACTGTCCCATGGTTAATTCTTTTGAGTTGCACCCGCACAATGTTGATTTATTGTTTCTTTTGACTTACTTATTATCAGCCTACTCAAGCCTTAGACTTGAGGTGCAGTATTTCATGTGGCTAAGAACAGGACTGAACCACCTGGCTTTGAACACCAGTTCTGCTGCTCTCTGGGATTCTTTGGTGGCTCAGATGGTACAAAATCTGCCCACAATGCGGGAGGCCTGGTTTGATCCCTGGGTCAAGAAGATCCCCTGAGAAGGGAATGGCTACCCACTCCAGTATTCTTGCCTGAGGAATTCCATGGACAGAGGCGCCTGGTGTGCTACAGTCCATGGAGCCGCAAAGAGTCGGACAGGACCGAGCAACTAACACACACACACACACACACACATACTCTGCTGCTCACTAGCTGAGTGACCTTAGACAGTCATTTAATGTCTGTAACCCTGTTTCTTCATCTGTGGAGGCAAGCGTGCTTATGGTAGAGACTTGTTATATGGAAGTAATCAAGTAATTATAACATGTAGTGATCATTCAATAATATTGACATTGACAAGTCACTCAGTCGTGTCTGACTCTGCAGTCCTATGGACTGTAGCCTACCAGGCTCCTCTGTCCATGGGATTTTCCAGGCAAGAGTACTGGAGTGGGTTGCCATTTCCTTCTCCAGGGGATCTTCCTGACCCAGGGATTGAGCCCGGGTCTCCCGCATTGTATACAGACGCTTTACCGTCTGAGCCACGAGGGAATCTATCAATAATATTAGCCAGTATATTTTTAAAAGCTTATACAATTTGTAATTATAGAAACAAAGACCCAGTAATACCAAATGTAAATGCTTTTAACCTCCATATTGAATTATCTGTTCTACTCATTTTCCTAAGAGTTCATTTATTTGGTGTCTATTTCTTAAATACCTACACAAGCCAGGCTCCATGCTGATTTTTACATCATTGTGCCAACCTTGACCTCAGGCTGCTAGTTGACCATTTTCAGAGGGCGCAGAGTAGTGGGAAGCTTTGTTGATAAAATGCGGGGGACATAAAAAGTCATTCCTTTTTTTTTTTTTTACCCCCTTCCTACCCTGACTTCCACAATACACTAAGATTTAGCCTATGTAAAATCATCAAACACTGCTGCTGCTAAGTCACTTCAGTCGTGTCCCACTCTGTGTGACCCCATAGACAGCAGCCCACCAGGCTCCCCTGTCCCTGGGATTCTCCAGGCAAGAATACTGGAGTGGGTTGCCATTTCCTTCTCCAATGCATGAAAGTGAAAAGTGAAAGGGAAGTCGCTCAGTCGTGTCCGACTCTTCACAACACCATGGACTGCGGCCCACCAGGCTCCTCCATCTATAGGATTTTCCAGGCAATAGTACTGGAGTGGGGTACCATCACCTTCTCTGTCATCAAACACTATATCAGGATTATTCAGTAGAAATACATTGTAAGCTATAAATGTCATATATAATTTAAAATTTTCTAGTAATTGCATACAGAAGTAAAATAAATGGATGAAATTAACTTTAATAATGTATTTTATTTAGTCTGCCATATCCAGAGTAACATGATCTTAACATGTAATAAATATAAAGAACTGTTGATGGGATATTTGACATTCCTTTTTTCATACGAAATCTTTGGAGCCCAATGTGTATTTTATGTTTCACATTTATTCACACTCACCACCTTTGAAGTGTCTAATTGCTCTACATGTGGCAGTAAGTGGCTACTACAGTGGACAGAGTAAGATTAAATGTTACCAGATTCTAAGACTTAGCCATGAATTCTTCAGTAAACAGCTTTGGGTTATTCTCACATCCTCACCTGGAAGGAAAAATACAGAAAGAGAAAGAATGAATTGAAATTCTATAAAATGCATTTTCAATATGTACTTTTATATAAGTTTATTGATGAGAAACATAAAAAAATAGTTTGTTGATCAAAGATCATGTCCACTATTTGCAGAAATGCAAGTAGCGGTTAAGAACTGTTAGGGAAGGGGACTTCCCTGGCAGTCCGTGGGTTAAGACTCTGTGCTTCAACTGTAGCGGGCATGGGTTCCATCCCTGGCTGGGTGACTAAGATCCCACATGCCACGTGGTGAAGCCGAAAAAAAGCAGAATTGTTAGGGAAGATCTAAATGTGGAAATTTAAAGGAAGCTTATATCTTTAGCTATTGGTTGGAAAGAAAATCAACAGGTATTTAGTGATGTTGCAATAGTAATTTTTTAAAAAAATGAGTGTGATAATAGTCAGTGAGAAAGTACAGTGTTTTTTCTTTTTTTGGTTGGGAGTTAGCAGTGTCTTTTTTTCCTTTAAACTAGTTATATGATCTACGATGGACTAGTTATATGGTCTATGTTGGAATGAAGTCAGTTGTGTAGAGATGAAGGCACACTCTCCTTCAGTGCTGTCTGTTGCCAGAGTGTTTTCACGCTTAATGCCACAGTCATCTGTGACTCGTCTTTCAAATGGTTGATGACCCAAGTCAACATGCCCCCTGAACTTTAAAAAGCGCCTCTCTCAGGAACTTAATTTATGTTATAAACACCACGCTTCTGTGTTGACATTACATATAGACAGCGTAAACCATTAGACATTTGCATTTTTGCATCACAATCACCAAGGATTTATGTGAGATTAATATTACTTTTTATTTTGTCTGAATTTTTTATTATAGAAAATTTCATACGGATGAAAAATTAGATAAGAGTGACGAAGCTTGATGTAACCTTTAGTCCCAACTGTAACAATTATTAACTAATAAAGGCTAATCTCCTTTTCATCCATAGCTGTATACCCAGTTACCTTTAAGTATAATTCCAGAATCATTGGCAATTCATCAGCAATTTTACCTTCAATATTACATTCGATTGATAGGCTTTCTTCTCTTCTTTTTTCCCATTTTGTAATATCATTATTGAGGGAACTAGATAATTTGTTCTGTAAGTTTCTTACAGTCTGGATTTGGCTGATTGCCTCCCTGTGATATTGCTGATCTTGTGTCTGTATCCCCTGCGTGTTTTGTAAAATGGTAATTAGATTGTAAGTTTTCGCCAGACTCAGGTTTATTTGTCTGTCTTGGTGAAGATTTTCCTAGTTGCTGCTGCGTTCTTTCATAGGGGAGCACATAATGTCTGGCTATCCCTCTTTTCATCATGTTGACACTGATGGGCATGTTTGTGTGTCAGCAGCCCGAACCACCACCCATTAGGAAGTTCTCTACTTTTCAGCAAATAGTTTTAGCAACAACTCAGGATCATTGCTTTGAGTCATCATTTCAAGAGGGATTGCATAATAATGATGCTCTAATTCTGTCATTTCTTCTTAATTTATTAGCTGGAATATTTCCATATACAGAAACATTCCTTTATCAACAATTTGGTTAATTTGAGGTACAGTTTGTACAGCAAAGACAGGTTTCATCTTTGATTCTTTTCCTTTATTTAGTAGTTTTCAGAATGAGTTGACCCCTAAGGTATCCTCCAAAGGTAAATAATGTTCTTTTTTAGTATCAGAATTCATGGATTTAAACATATTTGATGTTTTTCAAGCCATTCTATTTATTACTCTTTTAAATGCCCTATTTCTGACCAGTGGAAGCCTCTTGAAGTTGGCTCTGAGTCCTTTGAACCTGACTCCAGAGGACTTTGATAGCTTCTTTGCTTTCTGAAATGCCAAGATATTCTAGGCTCATCTTTCATTTCTCTGTCCCAGATCTTAAATCAGCTATTTCTCCAAGGAGTCCTGGTTTCTTTAAGTGAATACATGGTATTTAGAGAGCATACCTGGGCACCTCAGATTTAAAGCTTAAGAAGTTTTCAGTCTGGAGTCTTTATTAGTTAGGAAAACTCTAGTGAAAGCAGCTCCAACCTCAGTGGCCTAGTGCAATCCAGGCTCACCTCTGCTGCGTGCATTGGCAGGCAGTCCTCCAGGCAGTGATTTAAAGACCCAGGATTCTTTTGTCTTTAAACTCCAACAGCCAGTAGTGCCTTAGAAGATGTAAAGAGGGAAATGTACTTTTTAAGTCCTTTTAAAAAGTAGTACTTTTTAACTACTTTGACCTGGAAATGATACACATTTCTGCTCTCCTTCTACCAATGAAAACTAGTCACATGGCCCTGTCTCAAAGCAACATGGCAGTAAAGGCAGTCTCTGACTGGGGAACCTTGCACTGCAGCAGAGCATCATCCTCATTGAATGTCAGGCTGTCTCTGCCGGAAACCAAGCCAGAAACTAATGCTTTACTGTACGAAATCATGAGCTGTCCCCAGCTTTCTCCAAAAGGACAGTCCAAAGTCTCAATCACTGCGTCCAGCTGACGTACAGATGCACCTCATTTTCTTGCACTGTGCTTCATTGAACTTTCCCAGATATTCCTTTTTTTTTTTTCTTACAGATTGAACATTTGTGGCAATGCTGCCTCAAGCAAGTCTGTTGGTACCATTTTTCCAGTAGCATCTCTTCACTTCACGTCTCTATGACACATTTTGGTAATTCTTGCAGTATTTCAAACTTTTTCATTCTTATATTTATTGTGATGATTTGTGATCAGATGAGTGATCGTTAATGTTACTCTTGCAATTGTTTTGGGGCACCATGAAGCAGTCCCACATAAGATGGTGAACTTAATCCCTAAGTGTTGTGTGTGTTCTGACTTATATCAGCCTCCTGGTCCTTTTCCTCAAGGAAGGGCTCGTGTGGCTGCAGTACAGAAAACTAATTAATAACCCTACAGTGGGTGATTAATTAACTCACGTTCAAGTGAAAGAGACGAGTGATGCCATAAGCTTCATTGTTATCTTTGTTTTCTAGAAGGCTGATGTTTATTTATTTATGGCCATGTTGGGTCTTCATTGCTCCATGTGGGCTTTCTCTAGTTGTCACGAGCTGAAGCTACGCTCTGGTTGTGCTGCGTGGCCTTTCCTTCATGGTGGCTTCTCTTGTTGCGGAGCAAGGGCTCTAGGGCTCCTGGGCTTCAGTATTTGTGGCTCACAGGCTCAGTTGCCCCGCACATGTGGGATCTTATTTCCTGGACCAGGGATCAAACCCATGTCCCTTGCATTGGCAGGCAGATTCTTAACCACTGGACTACCAGGGAAGTCCCTGTTGTCTTGTTTTAAGTACTTGCCACAGCCACTCCGCCCTTCAGCAAATCACCTTACTGACCGGTCAGCCCCCATCAACATCGAGGCAAAAAAAATTAGGACTCTCTGAAGACTCAGATGATGGCTTGCAGTTTTTAACAATGGAATGTTTCTTAATTAAGCTAAGTACACTCTTTTATTAGACATAATGCTATCGCACACTTTAGACAACAGTAAAATTTAAACATAACTTTTATATGTACTGGGAAACCAAAAAATGAGTGTGATTCACTTTATTGCAATATTTGCTTTATTGCAGTGGTCTGGAACTGATCTGCAATATCTCTGAGGGATGTCTATAGAGCATCTTCCTCCACCCCCAATCAGTATATAACAATGAACCGTAGGCAAAACAACCATAATAAACACTCGCATTTGGAAAGGAGAAGAAGGATGTGGAGCACAGGTTGATGGCCGGTAGAAATTTTCTATCACTCTTATGTACACATTATAAGGTCTTTCTGCACTGGCTTTGGATGAAATTTCTCGATTAAACTTGAATTCTCTTCTCAATTGCTGCAAGCAATTTCTTGTCCACTACTTTCCTGTGGCTCTCTCCTCCACTTTCCCGAATGTCTGTCTTTATTCATTTTCATACCTGTCCACATTTGAAGGTTATTGGAGACTATGCCATCCCTGGGAGCTATGTGTTTTTTTGCAGTCAGCTTCCTATTCTTGTAAATTAGAAGGTAACTTTGAAGATTGAGAGGGTTTTTTTTTTAAGACTCAAATTCTCTCTAAGGTAATTTTTTTTTTTTTAATTGAAGTAGATAAGCTTCCCATGTGGTGCTAGCAGTAGATAACCTGTCAGCCAATGCAGGAGACTTAGAGACATGTACTCAATCCCTGGGTTGGGAAGATCCCTTGGAGGAGGGCACGGCGATCCACTCCAGTATTCTTGCCTGGAGAATCCCACGGACAGACAAGCCTTGCAGGCTATAGTCCATGGGGCCACACAGAACTGGACAACGTAACACGTAGTGGATTTGCAATGTGTTACTTTCAGATGTACAGCAAAGTGATTCAGTTATACACACACATACATTCACACACGCACACACATATATGTCTGTGTGTGTGTGTGTGTGTATGAAAGTGAAGTGAAGTCGCTCAGTCGTGTCTGACTCACGCAACCCCATAGACGGCAGCCCACCAGGCTCCCCCATCCCTGGGATTCCCCAGGCAAGAACACTGGAGTGGGTTGCCATTTCCTTCTCCAATGCAGGAAAGTGAAAAGTGAAAGTGAAGTCGCTCAGTCATGTCCAACTCTTTGTGACCCCATGGACTGCAGCCTACCAGGCTCCTCTGTCCATGGGATTTTCCAGGCAAGAGTACTGGAGTGGGGTCATTGCCTTCTCCGATATGTGTGTGTATATATATATGTAAAATTTCTTTAGCATATAATTTTTCAAAACCTTGGTAGGGTGATGATTTACAGTTACTTTCATGTGCCAGTAACCTCAGCAAAACAAAGATCTGTCAAAGTATAACTGTCTATACTTTTCTTTGCTTCCTTGATTCTTCGGTTCTATCTCTCATTTGAAAGTGCTGTTAAGAGGATGCCTGTAATCATCAGGAGAGGGCCACATTCTTTTTTTTCTCCCAAAGATTTTTTGATGTGGACCATTGTTGAAGTCTTTATTGAATTTGGTAAAATGTTGCTTCTGTTCTGTGTTTTGGTTTTTCTGCCACAAGGCACGTGGAATCATAGCCCCTTGATGAGAAGGTGAACTTTTAACCACTGGACCACCAGGGAAGTCCCCTGAGCCTCATTCTTAATCTTATTTTTTGCCCCAAGGGTGAATCTCAATGGGCCTTGTTCTGAAAGCTTTTCTCGGTCTTCTCATATACTGTTTAGGGTCCTTGTATGTTCCATCTTTGCAAGTCCCCAGTTTCTGGGTTTTCTTTGTCCCATTTTTTTTTCTCATAATTTTTTACCTAGGCTCATCTCTTTCTTACAAAGCCTGGCTAGATGCTGCCAGTAACCACCAACATGTGCAAAGCATGCAGGCATGGCAAGCTCGCCATCTGCCTTTTAAATCACCACGGGCGGGATTTACCAAGTGTTGTGGCACCATGTATACTGAGGAACGCCGGGTTTCCGGCCTCCAGCAGAACTTTCCTTGCTGCCTGCTGCCTGACTGGGAGACCAATTTTAGATTTCTGTTATGGCAGCACTTCACTTGAAGGTACTAATTTCTGTATTTATCTGGGTAATGCTAGCTGCTGTAATAGAGACTGTCATAGAATTAGAGAATTTTGAGATCTTGTAGTACATCCACTTCCTCATTTTAAGAATCAGGAACCAAGGCAAGAAACAATGAAGACTGCCCAGAGCCATGCAGCAAGCTGCAGCTGTAAGTTACCAGCCAGACTGGGCCTTGGCGATCGATCTTTGCCCCTTCAGCCCTTAGCTCAGCCGGGCACATACTACAGGCTTGGCGGGTATCTTCAGCTGAACTGCAAACGTGTAGTCTGACTCTATCACAGTATCACTGAGGTTCAGACAAAAAGAGATGAAGGAAGAAAAATTCAGGAAACAGAACTTCAGTAAAAATACCTCAGGAAATGTATAGACTAAAGGAACTATGTGAGTTTGCTATGTATCTTTTGTAGATTTTCATGCTTTTAATCTTAATCACAATTCTAAGGACATTTTGATAACATTGTTTTGAGATAGCTGTTTTGATAGAGTGTTAAGAATAAGCCATTTAATATTTAGCTTAAAAAATATTGCCAAATAGTTGGCCCAGGGTATGTCCCCTTAGCCCTGGTTCCCATTCTTCTTTTCACCATCTCTGAGCTTTGAGTGAAGGATGGGTGGAGAGGGGTCATACTTGGCGTGAGGTGGGCCAAGGTTAAGGAAAAGGATGGGGAATTAAAAACTACTATCTATTTTGATGCTGTGTGGGAAGTGGCCTACTGAAATTTATGTGTCAATGCCCTCTGCCACACCATACCAAAATGTAAAGGCAGAACTGCAGAGTGTAGCCCGCGTGCACTTTGAGTGTGGGACAACGCCCCATGCGCCACAGGGCTCCACAGTTCTGTCGTTTGTTAATCCAGGTGGTATTTATGAAATACCTGTTCTGTACGAGGCCCGTGCTGGCACTTTAAGACATACATACAACGTGATTCAAGTATTGTGCCAGGATCTTACAGACAGTGTAATCGATCAAATTTCCAAGACGTGTACTGGACTGTAATATTGGGTATCATGTTTTCGAAGGTGATAAAAATTTGCATGGGCAAAAATGTCACCCTTGTGAATCCTGTTTTTTCCCACATAGGTAGAGAAGATAAGCTTGGAGTCAGTTTTTTATGGAATTTTCTTTGTCCTTCAAACCTAAAAAAGGCCTGGTCAGATAATATAGGCCAGACTCCCTGTAGAGGTGTTCTTTCCATCTACTTGGGAACATTAGCAGTTTCTGGATGAGCATCTCTCTGGTTTATAAATCAAATTCAGTATAAAAGTTGAATTTGCTTTTGTGGACTTTTTTTTTTAAAGAACAAAGGTTGCGTAATAAAGAATATATTTACCGAGGTTAATTGTTAGGGGTGCTTTCTTTATAACTTTGTAGGATGTTGTAGTGAATCATCCTAGAGAATAAATAAATTCTCATGCAGAATCATTCTATAAAGATTAATTATGTCAAGCTGACCTTAATTTATGTGGAAACTTCCTTGTTCTTTTAAAAACTCTTTTACAGAGGAAAGAGTAGGGTGTGGACATGTTTATTATTGCAACGCTAAGTTTAAGAGTAGATGGTATGCCAAAGAGTGGGTTGTGTATACTGGTTGTCATCTGAACAGGATTTTTCAGAAACTAATTTAAATATCAATTGAGATTCTTTCATCATTTACTTATTTTTCATTTTGATTTAGAGGCTATGTGTTTTCCAGTACTCCAGTTCTTAGGCATAGAAATAAATTTATCTTCATTGGTTATCTGGATAAACTTGAGTACAGACACAAAAACAAAACACACAAATAAGAAAGAGTAGTAAACCTTTTCGTTAATCAAAGAAATGCACCTTAAAATCTAGCATGGTATTTTTCTCTTGTCGATAAATTTTACAAAAGGTAGATGCTAACCTGTGTTGGTGAAGGTGTAAGTAAACACACATCTTTATACATTGTTGAGGAATGTTTAGGTTAATAACAAACAATAAACTCTCGAGAAGTATCATTTTGCTTATCCTCATGTGATTTTCTTTACATTTTTTTTATTGAAGTGTAGTCGATTTACAATGTTCTATTAATTTCCGCTCTACAGCAAAGTGATTCAGTTACACACAAACATATATATATATATAATATATATACACTTAAAAAAATCCTTTTGTCTTATGATTTATCATAGGATATTGAATATAGTTGTCTGTGCTCTACAGTAAGGCTTTGTTGTTTATCTGTTCTATGTATAACAGCTTCCATCTGCTAACCCCGAGCTCCCGCTCCATCCCTCCCCCAACCCGTTACCCTTGCAGCCACCAGTGTGTTTCTCTCACCAGCCTGTGATTCTCTTTCTGTTTCATGGGTGGGTTCATTTGTATCATATTTTAGATTCTGCAAATAAGTGATATCATATAGTTTTTGTCATTCTCTTTCTGACTTACTTTACTTGGTAGATGATCTCTAGTTGCATCCAAATTGTTGTAAATGGTATTATATCATTCTTTTTCATGGCTTAGTGGTTTTCCACTGTGTCTGTATGTGTATATACATATATGTGCCACTGATGTGGTTTTCAGAATAATAATCTTACCATGTATTAAATATATAAACCATTTTAAACTAGAGGCATATTTTTGTGTCAAAAGCCTCAATATTAAAAGTAATCCAAGGGTGATTGTAAAAGGATGGATGTTTCCCTGGAGTCCCTCACTTTAAGGGGAATTTGTGTTCCCATTTATTTGGTTGGAGGAATATAGGTCAAGGACTATGATGGATCCAGAGTACAGTACAATTGATATAAACTTATTTTAAAGTTAAGGATATTAGCTTAAGTTTATAATTCTTACTTCCAACTAATCTGAGGATTAATCCTGACCTGATGAAAACATCATTGCTTAGAGCTTAGGTCTTGGCTTTAATC
The DNA here is from genome assembly GCF_000754665.1 of Bison bison bison. Lineage (NCBI taxonomy): Eukaryota > Metazoa > Chordata > Mammalia > Artiodactyla > Bovidae > Bison > Bison bison. The sequence continues at coordinate 1,495,144 of NW_011494688.1, read as the reverse complement.
TATCATCATCTTTGACCAGAGGACTAAATGAGGCAACATCCTGGTTTCATAGGTGTGTGGATCCAGGGAGGCAGGAGGCCCTTCGACCAGCTGTCATGACCTTCATTCCACAGACCCTCCACCGCCATAACCAATTCCTCTTTCATTGTAGTTTCTCCTTTATTTTGTAATTTTTGCTTCCAGAGAAATATCTCAAGCCCATTCCTTCTCTGTTCCTCAACAAATGATTTCAGGCAGTGGTGCCAGCAGAACAAACTAGCAGGTAGGAGGTATGCAGACATACTCATCTCTAAATCATCATGGTTTAAGTCAAGGTAACATTAACTTTAGTGTAACATTTTAAGGTACTATGAGATATGGCTTAAGATAAGGTTCTTTAAAATCTGATTTTTTCCTAGTTCCTTTTATCTTGTAGGCAAAAGAATAAGGGTCTCAATATTACTAAGTTGATTGGGATGTGGAGAGTGAGAAGCTGCTATTTTGGGTGAACATTTGATGAAAAGAGATACTAACAGAGTTGTGTCTAGCTCTCATCTGCATGACTTTTTTACAATAAGAAAAGAAAGCTCACCACTAACTCTGTGCATTTGGGTGCGGACCCAAACATAAGCTCCATACTGCTCAATCAATTTAATATTAACACTGCTGGAGACTATCTTTTACAAAGCAAGGGAATCTTTAGAATCTGTCACCATGGTTCTTTTAAAACCATTTAGCATCTCTATTGTTATTAAATAAAACACTCGGATTTAGGGAAGATCAGAGAAATGACTCATCAGTCCATCACCTCACAAAAGGATGTATATCTGGCATCTGAATATCACCGGGCCTCAAAAGAGATTGTTAGCCTAGTGAAAGAAAATTACCCTGCTCAGAAAATCATGCTGATGAAAATGCAAAGGTTCAGGAAAGAAAACAAACAAAAAGCAAACCACCCATTTACAGGCTATAACTCTTTGAACATTCTGTCTCTCCCTGTTTTACTAATCCACTTTGATTATATCATTATATATTTAATGGGCACATGGCTGAATAATGGGGAGAGAAAGAACACCCAGAACAAAAGAGGAAAATCCTGTCCCGGATCAGCCTGGAGCATTCCAACGTGTTGTCAGAAGTGGAACTACCATATCAAAACTGTCATTTCACGGATAATGGTGCTTAGAGCAAAGCTAGGTTGAAAAAATTGTTTTAGCAATGTATTAATGAGTAGTACAGATGGCCACTGACTATGGCAGAAATCACCGTACTTGAAATGGGTATTTGAAAATGGGCTGAAAACTGAGCTTCAATTCATGGTCTCATTCTCCTGCCTCTCATGCCCACACATGCTGAATTTGCAGTTGCTCTAAGCAGATATGCAGATATCACTGTGTGTCATTGTTCAGTATGAAGCCTTAAGAAGATTGGAAGCTTGAATACCTAGAGAGTGTTTCTTCAGATGTTTTCACTCACATTAGTGTTATCAAGATAATTGTATAAAGCATTATGGCTTTGATACCTGCAATTATATTGTGGTGGTGTTTTAGTCGCTAAGTTGTGTCCGACTCTTGTGACCCCATGGACTGTAGCCTGCCAGGCTCCTCTGTCCATGGGATTCTCCAGGCAAGAATACTGGAGTGGGTTGCTATGCCCTCCTACGGGGGATCTTCCCGACCCAGGAGTCGAACCCAGGTCTTCTGCATTGCAGGCAGATTCTTTACTGAGTGAGCAACGAGGGACGTTTTTTCATATAAGTCATAACTAGGGATGGCCCAGCATTCACGCAAAATAGGATGAGGTAAACACCAGCACCCCAGAGGGAGGATTCTATGAGATATACCCCATGAACCCTAGTTATGTGTTTGTTTTTTTTTTAGTTTAAAGTATATGTGTAACTTGGAGAAGGCAATGGCACCCCACTCCAGTACTCTTGCCTGGAAAATCCCATGGATGGAGGAGCCTGGAAGGCTGCAGTCCACGGGGTTGCTGAGGGTTGGACATGACTGAGCGACTTCACTATCACTTTTCACTTTCATGCATTGGAGAAAGAAATGGCAACCCACTCCAGTGTTCTTGCCTGGAGAATCCCAGGGATGGGGGAGCCTGGTGGGCTGCCGTCTATGGGGTCGCACAGAGTCAGACACGACTGAAGTGACTTAGCAGCATATGTGTAACTATTGAGGAGAAGTTTGCTTACTGCTGAATATTATCTCCAACCTCACTGTGGGTTCATTTTACCCTCTCTGAGAAATACTTGTATAGTGAATAGAAAGTCCTTCAAAAGAGGAACTGGTGGAACTACCTCTGGTCCCAGTTCTGCTGTTGGCTGGCCCTGTGACCCCAGAGAAGATCTGTTAGGGCCACAGGTAGGTGAGGAGAGAAAGACATTCAGTTCTTCACTCAGCTCTGAAGATTCCATTTCCAGAAAATAGCTTATTTGCTTGTAGTTTTGTCTTTATCATTACAATTATTTTAAACATTGAGGACTAATGAATGGTATTTAGGGAATGCTATTAGTAAGATTTAGCAACTACTTAGCTTGCCAACTAGCAGTGTAACTTACAGTAAGTACATGACGTCCAACCTTAAAAATAAAACTAGTCTATTCATATAGGTATTTCTGCTGAATTTAAATAAAAAGTGGTTTTTTTAAACTTTTAATTTGATCTACTTTAATTTTAGCCAAGAAATTATATTTGGTGTTTTCAAGTGAATTTTATGGAGAATATATCTTAAATAATTTTGCTTCCTAATAATCCCATCCCTCTCATTTCTCTTATGGTAAGCCACTTTCATTTTAAAAATAGACCTGCTCTACGAGACTTCACTTGGCCCTAGATGTTGTCCTCTTATGCGAGTTATTTAATTTAAAAATAGAACTGTCTCAGTAGATCTGTATCAACTAGTTTATGATCGTTTCTATCTGGAGTAAACTCTAATTAGGCAGGCAGTTCTGTGGAGTCATGCTTGGGAGCATTATAATCCAGTTATCTTTTCCTCCTTGGTGATGTGATAGAAGGCTTTTGTGTCCAAGTTGATGATTTCAGTGTATTTAACTTATAAGTTTTTTCTTAGGCTAAATTTAAGTCCCTCGAGGGCTGGGGGAATTTTATAATTTGGATGAAAAAGAGATTACCGTTGGAAAGTCATTAACATTTAGCATTTTTGTAACAAGTAATCACTGCTAGACTGTTTTTAGATCAACCAAATTACTTTTTAACCTAGAGCAATTTTAATTAAAATTCAATTGTACGTTTTGGGCATATTAAAAACAATCAGTATTTCTGTGAGTACGTATTTCTAGAGTATAAGTGTATGAAACACCACTAAACAACAATAAGGAACAATTTTTCTATTTATTGAGTTTAAGTTGTTTTAATTTTTCAACCTTTAAACAAAGTTTGATTTTACAAAAAAAATCTCATATTGTTATAAATTAAATTACTATTGATTTAGTGATATTTTAAGGCCTTAATTCTAAAAAGAAATCCTTTTGCCTTACACTTTTAGAGATGTAATTATTTGTTCCTTCCAAGAAGTCTGAAACTTAAGTTATATAAAATGAATGTAAAAACGTTATACATCACATACTTTTATTATTAATTATATATGTTAACTTAATACAGCATATAGTTTGATACATTTTATGATTATTTTTTGAAACTGGGCTCTCTATCAGACCTGATTATGCAATAAAATGTCTTGAAGTTTTGTTCAGTCAGATTTATGAGTTCATCATCAGCAAGGATAAGTGCTTCCTCAGATGATCTTTTGTAGAATTGTGCTATATGATCCCATCTTGAAAAGTCTTGTTTTTTTCCTATCCAACCAGCAGAGAGCACTTTAGCTTGTAATATGAGCATTATGTATATAAATGAATATAGTCAAGCTCTTGCTTTATCAAAGAAATGGGCCAGACAGTTATCTTCTAAACTGTAACCTTACTCTTTTCTGTCAATTTCAGTTTGTTTCATTAATTTCCTAAATTTTGCATTATTTAAACATACTTTCATAGTTTAAAAAAGTTATTATAATGACTTTGTCCCAAAACACAGTCTTGTTATTTGCTTGGTCAAAAATTTCATGTTAGTTGTATTTTGTGTATTTCATAATCCTAATTAGTTTGTAAATTTTTACGTGAATGGATTAAATTTAGTCTCAATTTCTGTACACCTTTGTTTTTTTTTTTTTTAGAGTTTCATACTCTGTGAATATTCAAATACTTGTTGATAAAGACTTTTCTAGAGAGATGATTCAACTCAGTAAGTGTTTAGACACTAAGAATCAAAATGTCAGAAATCTACTGTAAATAGATATACTGTCTTTGTTGCGTGACTAACGAAGAATGCAGAGATGTTGTTAGCCTGGTTGGTTGTCCTGCTCACATCCTTGACTGTAATCGGAATTTGTCTAAAGCACCTGTTGTTGATTAGTTGCTCAGTCATGTCTGACTCTTTTCGACCCCATGGACTATAGCCTACCAGGCTCCTCTGTCCATGGATTTTCCCAGGCAAGAATACTAGAGTGGCTTGCCATTTCCTTATTCAGAGTATCTTCCTGGCTGAGGGATCCGACCTGTGTCTCCTGCATTGGCAGGCAAATTCTTTACTGCTGAGTCACCAGGGAAGCCCGTCTAAAGCATCTACTTCACCTTCTTCCCTTTACAGGGCCACAACTAATAAGCCCTGGCTGATCTGATTGAAGTAAATGAAAGCTTGAGGTGGTATATGTACAGCCAGTTCCCCTATTTTCCTTGTTTTTGAACATGATGAAGGGCTGATCATAGAAGAAGTTGAAAGGTTTATTCCGCTGCATCATGATTTTCTACTTTTCATTGCATGACGAGAGGAATATTGAGAAACAGCAGCAGAAAGTTAGAAATGTGGGTAGGTAGCAGTTCCAAGTCAGAGCAGAAACGGGTTAGATGCCTGAGGCCATTTGGAATTCTGGCCACACCAGACTTACAGAGATGTGCATTACTGTAATTAAATAATGTGGAACGTCACAGTGGAGAATTAGCTCGAGCAGCTAACCCAGTACTGGTAGAATCCGTGTCGCTCTTTGCAGGGTCACTCACACCCCTGTTTCCCAGCCTGCTGCCATGGGGCTGCCATCTCAAGAATCCCCCATTCTCAGCTCTTTCCAGGGGACTGGTGGTTCGACACGTAGGAAGAGAAATGTTAACTGCATATAGACACAACCTCTTTTACAAGACAGGTAAAAAATGGGGAATATTTTAACATAAACATCAATCCTTTTGTTCAATATTTTAGCATCATTTCTTCAAACCAGTGCTAAATCTTTCCACATGCACCCCTGAAAACTGGCCCCTGTGACATGTTTTTCCCTGTAAGGCTGTGCTTTATATTGATTTTAATCCAGTTTCTCCCAAGTAAATATGTTAATATTAATTTTAATCCAATTTCTCCTGAATAAAAATGTTTGAGTGAGGAAATAATATGATTCATTCCTAGCTTCTGGGCCCCTACGGATGGATCTGGCCTTGCTCTCCGTTGTCTTCTCCCCTTTGTAGTTGTTCCTGCCTTCCTACCCTGCACCTGTGTCTGTTAACTGCCCAATAACGAGGTCCATCACAATCTTGGTGGTCACCCACAGTAGCTCATAGAACCTCGTTCCTTCCTGAGTTAGTATGTGAATCTGGCACTCTCCAAGAGACATTTAAGTGACAACTTGTGGTAGGAATTCAGCTGTATTTAAATGAATGGAAGGCCTGGTGAGGGAGTTTCCACCTAGATATGAAGCCCCCGGATACTCAGGAAACATCCCGAAGCCTTGGGCTGAGGATGGCCTGCAGTGGGGCAAGTGTAATGTGTAATCATGGTCAAGAAGCACAGAATGTGTCTGCCACATAGACAGCAGCCTTGCTGTTAGTAGTTCCTGACTATTCTGGAGGAGTTCTAGTTGGGTGGTTGGTGTATTCATGGAGGGACACCAATACTTAAATATGAACGGTTGTAAATTGGGGATAGAGCTTCCTGTAATTAGCCTTTCTTCAGGAATCTTTAATTGAAGGTTGGCTGTTTGCCCATCTTTTGGCTTATCCCATTACAAAAAGGTAATCATGGAGAAAGTGTAATGTGTGGTTTTTCAACTAGTAGTAGGTCTCTTTTATTGTTTGAATCATTGAGTGTTTCTTAAGAACCAGTAACCCGATCTTTTATCACTCCCGGGACCGCCTCCTCCTCTGCTCTGCCGATGCATTCAACACATGTGTTCGCCTGGGAGGCCCAGCAGCACCAGAGCAATTTACATTCGGTTTCCCAGCCTGCGAGGAGCAGCAAATCAGCCTCTGGGAAGGCTTCGGAGACTTGTCGGCGGTCTGTAGCTTATTTCTGTGAGGCTGTGTGTGTGTGTGTGTCTGTGCGTGTGTCTGTTTCTCTCTCTCAGCATTTACAGGCTGGAATTACCGTGGAGGAACAAGCAACAGAGTGTTGTCAAGATTTTATCTCAGGGTAATGATTAGTTAAAAATGAAAGGCTGAGATACTGATTTTCGGTAGAGGAAGAATTGACCGTTTGATGTAGAAACCCCCACTTTTCTTCCTGAGGCAAGCTGAACAGGGCGACTGCAGCCCGTGGCTCTGACAGCAGCAGGGGCTGGGTTTCAGCGGTGGCTGCTGGCCTGGGGAGCACCCGTAAATGGACTTGGGGCTCAATGCTGTGACTCTTTGTCGTGGCTTTGGATGTGGGAATACCGGTGGTGATCTGCTGTCTTTTATAAACTCACCTGATTTAAAGGAAAGATGAGTGAAGAACCAAAGGAGAAAAACGCAAAGCCTGCTCACAGGAAGAGGAAAGGGAAAAAGGTAAGAAATGAATAAGCAACATGTTCTCTTGTATTGTTCTCTGGCTCCGGGGAGAGTGATCTCTAGGCTGGATTTTTCAGAGATGGGATTTTACGAAGCTGCTAGAATCAGAATGCTTTTGTTTTCCTGGGCTATTAATGGGTGTGTTCTGTGTTAGGGGAAAGCATCACAACTCGGATACATTGCTAAAATATTTCCACAGTTAAATATAGTCATTTAGGTTTCACTGAAGTGGTGTGTTTTTCATAGTGATATTCAGGATTATTAAGTAAACACATGTCCTAATTATGTGGGTGGGTTTTTTTTCGCCTTTAAATTTTCCAGAATGCTTATTAATCAACAGGGTACAATTACTAATGAATATTATTACGGTATAGATGTTAACTTTAATACGTATATTAAGCCGACTGAGGGAAACCTATAGTTATACTTTAAAATTGCAGCATGGAGGTGAACTCCATTTTAATTATTGATCAGCTTATGGCTGACAAATCTCAGGTTTGCAATTGACTCTGCAGTAGTACAGCCCTGTGCCAAATTTGTCCATTGTAATTTACAAAATCAATTTTCTTTTCCATATAAATTGAAGAATCTTTGAAATAGTAATAGGAGGTGATTATTGTAAACCTGTAGATTCATTTTGATTTTCTTGCCTGTGTATATCTTGAAATGTTCTCCTAACTTTTTCATACATTTTGAAATGGGTGGGGGTTGTAATCCCCTAGGTCTGACATTTGCTTTTGATCCACTGTGGTTTATAAACTGGCTTCCATAGGGCGTGCCACGGGTGGAAAAGACAGTTGTATATATGTAACAAAGAAAAACAAATCCTTAAAATAGGATTCTAGTTTATAGCTGTTGAAGAAAAATGTGGACGATATTTTTTTGATCCATACTCAAAATTTTCAGATGTTATTAGGACAGTTATATATGATTAGCACTATTATATGTAATTGTGACTCTTTAAATGCTTCCTTGACTCAATGTAATGTATGCTCAGCCAGTGGACTCATAGAGCATGGTTGTTATAGTGGAGAAGATAAAGATTTCAACCTCTCGTTGAATTGTCAGGCATTTAAAATTTTTTCATAATCTCTTCATTATTTATGAAAAGGTTCATTTGAATATGGTGGTCTTAAAAGAGCTACGCTCAGCAGACTACTCTGAGGACATACTGACCAACATGCCAACATTCTAGGGCAGTGGTTCGACATCCTACAGATGGTGAAGCTGTGCGCACTGACTTGAAGTCAGCCCTGACTCCCCATGCATTGTCTCCTCGGGAGTTGATGATGTTGCAAAGGTGCTGTCCTGATTTCCCAAGGGAGCAGGTCGCAGCTGCTCAGCACATATGATTTGTTTAATGCCTGGCAGGATGGTTCTGGTCTCCAGGAAAGGTGTCAGCTTTGCTCATGTTTATGAGATATGGCCTTAAGTGTCTGACAGGCTCCACCATGACTCTCAGCAGTGTCACTGGGAGCCAGACAGACATCATGAGTCCTGACAGTGCAGCCCAGATTAAAGTGAGCAGTGGCTGGGTCAACTGTAAATCATTGAGCTTTTCATTGGAATCCTTTAACATGGGTTCTTTTTTTCTCTCTTCCTTGAAATTTTTCCATCCATGTTCCATTTCTCCTCCTATTAGGTTATCGTGCTCAGAGCACAATTTAAGTCAGTTACTTTGAGCTCTTCCATACTCTGCCAGCTGCTGCCAGGGCGGGCCCTCTTTCCAAATGCCTTCCTCCTCACTCTGCCCCAGGTTCTGCCCTAGGCCCTTCGAACCACCTCCCCACCCCCGCCAACATGCTCAGTGAAATCCAAATTCCTGAACACAGCTTGAGGCCCTTCCCAGTCTTACCAGCACCCACATCCTGGGCTTTTTCCCCTCTTCACCACTGACTTCATTCACATCTGATTCCATCCACTGAAGTTCCTCTAGGTTCTTGAATCAACCCTTCTGATGCTTATCTTTTATCTGTGGAGAAAACATTTCTGTGCCAGCCTACTTAGTGAAATCCTACCCATCCTTGCAGGTCCAACCTGGATCTCATCTTTTTTCTTGAAATCTGTTGATTCACCCTAGTTAGAAGTCAGCTGCTCTTGTGGATGGACACAGCACCAGATACTATCAGGACACCTGACACAGTTCTACTTTTTTTCCCCCCAAGTTATCATGTCCCTTTGATCACATTAAACCTACTGGTACTCACCTCAGGAGGCACTCAGCATATTCCTTGTATACAGTTGACACTTAATAGATTTCTCATTGAAGCTATCTCTACCATTTGCCGAACAGAACTCACAAAAATTTTTAGTGTTAGAACAGATGCATGTCTATTTTAAATTAATAGGCCTTTTCTTCCCATATTTTCTGGATAAAGGGTACAATAGGATTTATTTTTAAACAAACACACACACAATTATGTGTGTGTGTTGTAATTTCCATTTCCTTGTAAACCAAAATTTTCTCAAGGTCTCTGGGTGTTTCAGATGACCTACACTGCAGCATTGGTGGGTGTGGTCAAACGAAAGCATTTCAGGTGGGAGATACATGAAACTTGCCAAATTTCATTGCAGTAAGCTACCCAAGTATTTAAAATTTGTCCTAGTTACTTATGGAATCATTTTAATATAAAATTTAGTGTGGAATCTTTTTTTATATAGGAATATATCTCAAAATGGTCTTAAAAATTATGTTGGTACGGAGTGTTTTCAGAACAGATCACATGCTTAGGGCATTTGGGTATAATGTCTCTCATGAGATGATTAATATTGGAGTCAGCCAGATAACTCTGATGGAATCATTATATTATTCCTTTGTTAGCACAGAGTGAGTATTTTGTATTTTGCTCAGGAATATAAGGATTGAAAGTGATGTTAAGAAATGATTTTTCTGATAATTTTTATATTTTGTGTGAAGAGGATGTGTGTGTGTGATGTGTGTTTTCACATTCCATTTCCTGTTTCTCTTTATGCTGGTTGCAAGAGAAGGATTTACTGCAAGATAGAAGACCTAGGCCCTGATGTAGTCCTGCTTCTAACTTAGTATCATGTGTTGGATAAAGCAGTCAAACTCTTTACTGATAAAATAAGGTTCATATACCTGTCATAGCTATTGGGGATATTATGAAAGTAAAATAAAGCTAGTAGGGTTATATTTTCAAAGAGGTTTTGAAATGGAAACATCCAAATTCAAAGTGGTTATCACCATGGAATTTCAAACTTGCTGAAGAGTGGCTGTTTCTATAGCAGAAATGTGACAAGTGAGGACATATTATTCCAGCTGATGTTATACTGCCAGAGGTGCCTAGTTTAACTAGACACCAGAGAGTAAGTGTAAAAGTGGCATGTAATGATTTTCTTTATTTACCACCTGCATTAGCCAGCTCGGGATGCCATAACAAAATGCTGTAGCCTGAGTGGCTTAAGCAACAGAAGTGTATTCTCTCACAGCTCTGGCGAGTGGAAGTCTGAGATCTGGTGCCAGCATGATGGGGTTCTCGTGGGTCTCTTCCTGGCTTTTAGACGGCTGCCTTCTCTCTGTGCGCATAATAGCTTTTCCTTGGTGTGTGCAAATGAAGGTCTCGCCCTCTCTCCTCCTTCTTATAAGGCCACCACTCCTGTTGGGTTAGGACCCACCCTTATGACCTTGTTTCACCTTAATTCCCCCTAAAAGCCCGGTCTCCACTTAATAGTCACTTAAAGGATTAGGACTTCCACATGTGAATTAGAGGGGTGGGGAAATGCAATTCCAATCCACAGGAGCATCCAAAGATGGTTCCAAGGAAATCTGGTTTTCAAATTAAATATGCTTAATAAAGCATGTGACGGTGATTAAAGCCCTTTCAGTTAACTCAGTGATTCAGCAGGTGTTATATAGTGGAGATGCTATGTATTGGGCTGGAGCAGAATCCAGGCACAAAGAGTAAGGGTATCAAATAATTTATAGCTGAGTTTAGGTTCCGCTGGCACAGAAAGGAGGGACTAGTGAATCCATTTGAGGATGACATCAGGGAAGGATAGACAGAGGGAGGCCTGCTCAAATTGATGTTTCAAAGATATGTGCTTTTCAAGTGTTCCCCAGAGGGTAGGAGGCTTCCAGATAGACAGTGGGGGATGAAAGAGAAAGATCTGAAGTAGGCTGGTGTGCTTAGGGATCTAAACAATAGTACAGTGGTGTGTTATCTTAAGACATGGGAATGGAGAAAAAACAAGGACCATCTCAAGGAGTTTAAGCTAAATACCTTTGTTTTTTTTCGGTCCTGGTATTTAACAAAAGGCTTTAAGCAGATGAGTGATCAAAGTAAGATTTGCTTTTTAGGAAAACATCCCTAGTGTTTGGTAGACATGCTTGGTCTGTATTTTACTCCATCATTCCATCTAGTAGGAATACATGTCATTATGTCATATAGTTTCATTGCCAATGATTAGTGTGGAATTAGTCCCTTGAGTCTTTTCAGTGATTTATTTTATTTTTTTTAGTGTCAGATTGAAGAAAAATGCTTATTTAGACCCTAGCAGGTAATGAGTACAGTGAGTTTGCTGTTTTTTAGGATATTTCAATAAAGGGATTTTCATCATTTTAGTTCAGTTGCCTTTTTCATCTTTAGAATCCAAAATAATTTGCTCTGTGTGAATTTTTATTTATAGTTTTTTTTCTTCTTCTGAGGGTAGACATCACAACATTCTCTCTTTTTCTCTTATGCCATGTCCTTGCCTTATGTATGAGAGCTGTCCTTGTTTCTTCTCTGATGTAGCTTAAATTATCGATGTGTACTCATTTCTTGAGGGATAGTCAAGGGAATGTTCATTTTTGATTTTCATTCAGTATTCCTAATGCTCCTGAATTTTCATTGTTAATGAAATGAGAGTCTCTCATGAGAGTGCTTTGAATACCTAACTCCCTCTTTTAAAGTGATGCTGGGCTGTCATATCAAAAGCATATGGCAGTTATTTCGACCTGTAATTTTTATTTGTGTGTTTGGACATTGTTCAATTTGCTCACAACTGCTCCACGAGCAAATAACCTCTTGAAGTGTTTTGTTGGTGTTTGAGAAGAGTTATTTGAATTATGATTCACTGAGCTGAGCATGATCATGTGTCCAATGCCCTGTAACTTCTGAGGGGCTAATGATACACTCCCCCGCAAGTGGTTTGCATATCTTTTATATGCATTTATATGCATTAATATCAAATGTTTTTTCTCAATTTTTTATAGTTAGAAAGTAAATTGTATTAGTCTCATAATATTCTTCCTCTTGATTGTTAATCTTTCTATCACAAATGCTATCAACTTTATAGTTCATAGGCCCTTCAAATGTGTCAGAAGCAGAAATTTTGACTCTTCCAATAATTAATTTATAATGGTATTTTCCTGAACTTAGCATTGGAGTTTGCTCCTTTTAATACACAGATTTCCATGTTCTCTTTGTTCAAGTTTTTTGTGCTTTTGAAACTTTCCTTTTGTAGGGAGAGATTAAATGGATTAAGAGAACCTGGGAAATTACTTCTTGATTTCAGAATTTCATAAAATAATAGATCATACTGACTTTAAAAAATCAAATATAGTGAGGTAGGTTACCTGGAGGTTTTTTTTTTCAAATTTTTTGTTAAAGCTTGGTATAAATGTCTTTTATGTATAGCAGTAGCCCTATGGCCCAGGCTCTGAGCATGGCTTTTAAAGCAAGGGACTATCATTCCACAGGTTCACAATCCCTTCGCCATAATTTCAGAATCCAAAACAAAAACCTGAAAAATTTTTCCTATCTTCTTTGGCGGTAAAATCTGACCTAAGCTGAACTCATCTGGCAACAAACCTGTACTGACCTTATGTGAAGCTATTTATAGTCTTTATTTATCCTCCTTAGTATGAATATTCATATGTTTTGCTCCAGAAGTAAAAATCCTTTGTTTATGGGGTCCTGTCTATAGTACTGGTATATACCGTTCTAAAATCTGAAAGGTTCTGAATTCCTAAGTGTTTCCGGCTGCAAGGAGTTCAGATGTGTGAATCTGTACTGACTTCTGAGCTGGGGCTGAGGATGAGCCAGGAAGACTAAAGGTTAGCTTGGAGTGTGGGGGAGGGGGCCTTTTGTCCTTAATAAATTCCAGATAGAATGGAGCTCTGTAAGGCCGGGTGCTGTATCAAAGGTCCCTAATGCAGTTTTCAATCTTGTAGGAAAAATTATTTCCAGGTGCATTCTTACAGATACTGGCTTGCTTAGTAATAAATCTGAACATTTGGACAGGGTGGGGGAGGGTTTTTGAAGATGTTTATAAAGCATGTTTTTCTTTTCTTTTAAAATTTTTATATAGTGAATTGTGGCTTGTCAATAAGAAGGAAAAAGAAAAGGTCCTAATGTGTTGTTTATATTTTTTAGGAAATTTTCAATTTTTTATTGTTCATCACCATTTGATGAGGTGATTTAAAATAACCCAGTTAATAATATGTTCTAAAAGAAAAGATACATACTTTGAAGAAATTATTGTTTAAATTGTTGTGCCTACTTGTCAAGAAAATACTGTTAATTATATGAAGGATAATTCATTTCCCACAGTGAGCACATAAAATGACTTTCTCTGTCATCTATCTTAAAGAAAAATTCCCATTTATGGGCATATTTTTTACCATCACTTAATTTTTTAAAGTTTTCATCCTACTTTTCCTCTCGTTTCACATAATTGTAAATATAAAGCAATTTATTACATGGCTGTGCTAATAGCTTAAAGTCTAGGCGTTTCTCTTGATTCCTTTGCCTCTGTTTTGTAACTCTCGTTATGGATTCCATCGGTGCTTCCCACACCTGGGGAAGCAGCAGCAACAAAGCATACTTAAAACATGCTGTCAGAAGGCATCTCTTCAGTATTTTAGAGACACCAGATGATATGCTGGCTTTTACAGTATCCTTAAGAGAAATAAAACTCTAAATCATTTATGTAGCTTTAATGCTTGAGTAGAGTTTAAATTGGGAAAGTCAGTTTGCTGAAGGCGGGCTGTCTCTGTAGGCAGTCTCAGAACTTTCACTCTTTACTCCTTCACAACTCACTTGTCTTTTAATTACCTGTCCCACAGCACATGAGAGATGTTGGTCTGACATTTCTGCCATGTGTGTGTTTAAAATAAAGTATAATTTTTCCAAAAAGTATGAGCAAACTCTGGGAGATAGCGGAAGGCAAAGAAGCCTGGTGTGCTGCAGTCCTTCAGGTCACAAAGAGTTGGACATGACTTAGTGACTAAACAACAAATAATCTTGAAAAGCTGCTTTATACATGTATTGATGGTTTATCATTTTGGTCCTGCCTTGATACCATACCATTTGTTTTTTCAACAAATGTTTTTAGAACACCTATGACTCTAGGTGTAAGGGATTCATCAGGGAACAAGATAGACAATAAACAAAGTGGATCCTAGCAGTAAGTCAAAAGACAAATTCCACAAAAGGCAGCTATTAACAAAGAAAAAAATCAGAGAAGGGACACCTCCTATAGCCAGGGTGACAGGAAAGGCCTCCCTGAGAAGGTGACCCTTGAGCTGTGAGCTCAGGGGACTTGGTCGCTCTGGAAAGATAACATTTTAGGCAGAAGGAACTGTTCGGGAAAAGGTCCCCTGTGGTGTTTGGGTCCTGAGGAAAGAACATCACTTTAATGGACTTATGAACTTTAACGATTTCTACACACGGCTCTCAAATGTTTTTTGTTCCCTTCCTGGAATTCAGTTAATGTTTTGTTTTTTAAGGGTAAAGGATAATATTTTAAGGAGTCAGCTTTGGATCTCTGGTATCTGAACAGTATAGCATCAGGTGAACTTGGGAAAATGATGAGCTTTTATTCCACTTTTCACTTTCCGTTCAGTGCTACCCATTGTTAATGATTTTTGTCTTAAGTACAGTGTGAGGAAGTTAAAAACTACTTGCAGAAACCCGCATCTCTCTTTTTTATGGGAGTATAATTGCTTTACAATGTTGTGTTAGTTTCTTCTGTACAACACAGTGAATCCACTATTTATATATGTATACATATATACACATATATCCGCTTTCTCTTGAGTTTCCTTCCCACCCCCCATTCCACCCTTCTAGGTCATCACAGAACACCAAACTGAGCTCCTTGTGCTATATTGCAGCTTCTCATTAGCTGTCTGTTTTACACATGGCAGTGTATATATGTCAGTGCTACACTCTAAGTTGGTCACACCCTCTCCTTCCCCTGCTATGTCCACGAGTCTGTTCTCTATGTCTGAGTCTCTATTCCTGCCCTGCAAATAGATTCAGCAGTACCATTTTTCTAGATTCCATATATATGGATTAATATACAGTATTTGTTTTTCTCTTTCTGACTTACTTCACTTTGTATGACAGACTCTAGGTTCATCCACATCACTACAAATGATCAAATTTTAATCCTTTTGATGTCTGAGTAATACTCCATTGTATATATATACCACATCTTCTTTATCCATTCATTTGTGGATGAACATTTAGGTTGCTCCCATGTCCTTTATATTGTAAATAGTGCTGCAATGAATACTGGTAAAACCCATATCTCTAAGCGTCCAATTAACAATTACTTTCCTGCTGGTACACAGTCTACCTGATAAATTAGAAATACAAATAAAGGCACACATCAGAAACTGAATTTAATAACCCTTGATGTGATTGTTTATATACAGCAATTTTTGCAAGGCACATGTAGGTAGTGTATGAAATATACATTGCCTTAGAATATAGACTCCACAATATTATGTCATATTTACTGTAAGCATTTTGTGGATGCTTAATGAAAAACTGAGCCCAGCAGAAGGCACAGTGGTAAAGAATCTGTACAAGATATGGGTTCAATCCTTGGGTCAGGAAGATCTCCTGGAGTAGGAAATGGCAACCCACTCTAGTATTCTTGCCTGGAAAATTCCATGGGCAGAAGAGCCTGGTGGATTGCAGTCTATGAGGCCACAAAGAGTCGAACATGACTGAGCAGCTGAGTACACACACACACACACACACACACACAAACACAATGAAAAATTAAGCGATGATTATAGCAAACCAAGCTCATTCCTTGACACAAAGCTTAATCTCTAGATAATTTATCCAACAATATTGTGTAATTTCCCTTTTTAATTTTCATAATACTAGCTTAGTCTTTGCATTCAGTGATTTCATCACTAGATAATTTACATTGGCCTTTTACAAAATTGAAAAATCTATGAAGCATTATCATGTTATCTTCAATGATGATGTCACTGTTTTTCAGTCTAGTTGGTTTTAACATAGTTGTTGTTCAGTCCCTAAGTCCTGTCTGACTATTTTCAATCCTATGGACTGTAGCAAGCCAGGCTTCCTGTCCTTCACCATCTCCCATAGTTTGCTCAAACTCATATCCATTGAGTTGGTGATGCTATCTAACCCTCTTATGCTCTGTGGCCCCCTTCTCCTTTTACCTTCAATCTTTCCCAGCATCAGGGTCTTTTCCAATGAGTAAGCTTGTCACATCAGATGGCCAAAGTATTGGAGCTTCAGCCCTTCCAGTGAATATTCAGTGTTGATTTCCTTTAGGATTGACTGATTTGATCTACTTGTAGTTCAAAGGACTCTCAAGAGTCTTCTCAAGCAGCACAATTTGAAGGCATCAGTTCTTCAGCACTCAACCTTCTTTATGATCCAACTCTCACGTCTGTACATGACTGCTGGAAAAACCATAGCTTTGACCATACGGATCTTTGTCGGCAAAGTGGTATCTCTGCTTGTTAATATGCTTTCTAGGTTTGTCATAGGTTTCCTTCCAAAGAGCAAGCGTCTTTCAATTTCATGATTGCAGTCACCATCCACAGTGATTTTGGAGCCCAAGAAAAGAATATCTGTCACTGTTTCCACTTTTTCTCCTTTAATTTGCCATGAAGTGATGGGACTGGATGCCGTGATGTTAGTTTTTTGAATGTCAAGTGTTAAAGCCAGCTTTTTCACTCTTCTTTTTCACCCTCATCAAGAAGCTCTTTAGTCTCTCTTTGCATTATGCCTTTGGAGTGGCATTACCAGCATAGCTGAGGTTATTGTTGTTTCTCCTGGCAGTCTTGATTCCAGCTTGTGATTCATCCAGTATGGCATTTCACATGCTGTACTCTGCATACAAGTTAAATAAGCAGGGTGACAATATACAGCCTTGACGTACTCCTTTCCTAATTTTGAACCAGTCCGTTATTCCATATCCGGTTCTAAGTGTTGCTTCTTGACCTGCATGTAGGTTCCTCAGGAAACAGGTTAGGTGTTGGCAATTTGATCTTGGGTTCCTCTGCCTTTTCTAAACTCAGTTTGTACATCTAGAAGTTCTCAATTCACATACTGCTGAAGCCTAGCTTGAAGGATTTTGAGCATAGCCTTGCTAGCATGTGAAAAGAGCTCAATTGTATGGTAGTTTGAACATTCTTTAGCATTGCTTTTCTCTGGGATTGGAATGAAGCATGAACTTTTCCAGTCCTGTGGCCACTGCTGAGTTTTCCAAATTTGCTGACATATTGAGTGCAGCACTTTAACAGCAGCATCTTTTAGGATTTGAAATAGCTGAGCTGGAATTCTATCACCTCCACTAGCTCTGTACTTAGTAATGCATCCTAAGGCCCATGTGACTTCACACTCCAGAATGTCTGGCTGTAGGTGAATGACCACACCATTGTGGTTATCTGGGTCATTAACACCTTTGTTATATAGTTCTTTTGTGTATTCTTGCTACATCTTCTTAATTTTTTCTGCTTCTGTTAGGTCCTTACTGTTTCTTCCCTTTATTGTGCCCATCCTTGCATGAAGTGTTCCCTTGGTATCTCCAGTTTTCTTGAAGAGATCTCTAGTCTTTCCCATTCTATTGTTTTCCTCTATTTCTTTTAACTGTTCACTTAACAAGGAAGAAACATTAAAGAGGTGTACAGATGTTGAATCATGATAGTCTGATTATTAATGAAAAAGATTTTGTGTATAATTATAGGTAATTAAGGGAATCATGTATTCAAGCAAATATTTATGAATAACTTCAAAGTTTCTTTTTAAAAACAAAAACAACTGCAGTTTTTATTTTATGGATTCCCACCCCACTGCCCCCGCAGAAATGTTTATCAGAAATTTAATGGATTGCCTCCTACTATACATGTGGGGTTATTTCACTCAATCTGTTGTTTTGGACAAATAGAGAAGCACAGGAAACAGCTTGGTTTCAGATATTCAAAGTTCCCTGTTCTCAACCATTTATCAAGGCTCATCCTCCTCACCTGTTCTTTATGTCTTAAAACTAGAATATATGTAGATGCCTTTTACAGGTTCCAGGATTCCAGACTTTGTTTTTAAAAATTTGCTAGTAAGTGTTTTGACGAATTGAGTTATGTGAGCGTGCTTGAAATAGGTGCTACCGACTTGTGTCAACACATTTGTGCTTGAGAAGTTTTCACTGTCTTTCACAGAATTTTGCTATTTTAGGGGTTCTCTAGAACAAAGCTCTAAAAATTAAGGTCTTCCATACTGTTGAAGTGTAAAAATTATGAAATGTCATTTTAATTGCTTACATTGACAAGTTATCTTTTCATAATTCACCTGAGGAAAATGCATTTAACACTGATCCCTTATCTCTATATAGAAAACGTGTTTGGGGGTAATCTTTAGGTATTGTATTACCATTCTTGATGTAATTTATAAACATGCCAATTATAGTTTTCTCTTTAGAAAGAAGATATACTAATATAGCTGTATATTAAATGAATGGGTCAACACGTGCTTTTATATTCCACCTTTAAAGCTTTTTTTGATGATCTTTAAAGTGGGAGATCTCCTAAAAATATTATGATCATGGCTTTATGGTCAAAGGAGGATACTCTTCCTAGTGAATTGGCAGGAGACGAGAACAGTCACATACACTTGAGTACGAAAGCCCTTGTTTGCTAGTTTGTAGAATGGGGATATTTCGCTTATGTAGAGGTTTAATGTGATGATAAAAATTGTCTATGTCAAGTGTCTAGCACAACTCTTGGCCCAAAATAGGCATATGGCATAGAATAGCTGTGGCAGTCATTAGTGTCAAAAGCATTGCTAGTATTGGATTAGTTTGGGTATACTTACTACCTGTGAGGAAAAGCAAAACTTGACAGATATAGTTTGTCATCTCCCCAAATCAGAATTCTTTTAATCGTTTTCATGTGACTTCTTCTCTTTTCTTCTTTACAAATCAGGATAGCTTGTTTCATGATGATAAAATTAATTTGTAATGTCTATTTCCTACCACTTCAATAAGAAAATGGTAAATTGGTCTTCCAAACACAATGATCTTTAAAAAAAAAAGATCTTTTGACTTGTTTTCAAAAATTGCTTAGTCTATCTTTAGTGAAATTTTGATTTAGAAACAGATTTATGGAACATACTGCATGATAATCATAAAAATGGGCAGAGTTTTCATTATATCTTTGCATAATGTTAACTTCTGATGGTGCATGTTAAATGGGGTTTCGATTGTCAATATTTGTATACTGACATGGTAGTGTATGCTTTACTCTTGTGTTTGTGGTCTAGAAATCCCCCACTCTTCATTTAACTTAACTATTTAGGATGAGGGAACAGGGTGGTATGGAAGAGAGAATAACATGCTGAGGATTTTCTTCTTGTCTCTGGTGTAACAGCAGCAAGAGGTGGTGTGGTGGAAGGAATATGGGATTTAAGGATGTTTACATTGAAGACATTTAAGACAATTTATATGAAAGTAGAAACTTGTTCAGTGAATTTATCTGTGTGACATTGAACTGAAACTTCCCCTTTTCTAATTTCTGAAATGTAATTGAACCCGATTGTACCTTTGATACTTAACATTGCTTTCTACTAAAGACACCGAATTTGTATTTTCAAAGCTGTCATGTGATAGGCGAGCTTTGGGGTGGTGTCCCTTGTATTTTCTGGAAGGAGGCAGAGGCCTCAGAGAACCCCAGCTTCTTGTAGTTCGTTGTTCTCTTTTAGTCGACATCTCTAATGTTATTTTGCCTCTAACACCATAGACCCGTTATTTCCAAATTTGCATTCCAGTTTTTGTGTTTTTAGAATTGAAGTGTCAAGAAAACAAGAAAGATCTCCTGATCTTTCACCTTTCAAGTAGAATTCCAATTGCCATTCCATTATTGTATTCAACAACATCACCACATGAAAACATTCTGAAGTTAAAACGTGGCGTCTAAGTCAATTTTAGAAAGAACACACCATTTGATGACACAATGAGTAGTTGGCTCTTAATTTCTAGGCCTTTCATTGAAATCCATTCAGGGACAGTTTGTTCATGGTTGACATCAAGATTGTGGACAGTTGGTCATTCTGACTTTTTTTTTTTGCCCCAGTAAGATACATACAGCATAAAATTTACCACTACAGCTGTTTAAAAGTGAGACTCAGTGACATTCACTCCATTCAAAATGTTGTGTAACCATCACCAGTACCTAGTTCCAGAACTTTTTATCACTCCAAATGGAACCCCTGCGCACATTAAGCCATCATTCTATATTCCCTCTGCCCCAAGCTCCTGACGGCTACTGATCTGCTTTCTTTGTCTATGGCTGTATGCCTGTTCTGGATATTTCATGTGAATGGTTTATATAATACATGTCTTTTTGTCTCTGGCTTCTTTCACTGGGCATATTTTTAATATTTATCCGCGTTCTTACATGTATCAGAACTCTTTTCCTTTTTAGCTAAAATAATATTCCATTGTATGGAAATCCACTTTTGTCTAGCCAATCATCTGTGGATGGAAATTTGAGTTATTTCTATTTTTTGGCTAATGTAAATAGAACTGCAATGAACATTTGTGTATGAGGTTTTGTTTGAACATCTGTTTCCAGTCCTTTTGTTTGTTTGTTTGTTTGCTTTTGGTCACACTGCGAGGCTTGCAGGATCTTAGTTCCCCAACCAGGAATTGAACTCAGGCCCTGGCAGTGAAAGCTCTAAGTCCTAACCACTGAACTGCCAGGGGATTCCTGTTTCCAATTCTTTAGGGTATATTCCTAGGAGTAGTTGCTTGCTCATATAGTAATCCCATAAACATTGTAAAACCAATTGAAGAACTGTCAGAATGTTTGGTATCTATTGTGTTCATATTTTGATTATCTATTCAGTTATATGCTAGATTATTCTTTTGCAGTTTGGGGGCTAAATTATAGTGAACATTTCTATATCCTTATTAGATAGAGAGAGATAGTAGAAAGTTTGTAGAGAAAGACATTCACACTCACTCAGTCAGTCAGTTCAGTCGCTTAGTCGTGTCTGACTCTGCAACCTCATGGACCGCAGCACGCCAGGCCACCCTGTCCATCACCAACTCCCGGAGTCCACCCAAACCCATGTCCATTGAGTCGGTGATGCCATCCAACCATCTCATCCTCTGTCATCCCCTTCTCCTCCTGCCCTCAATCTTTCCCAGCATCAGGGTCTTTTCAAATGAATCAGCTCTTCGCATCAGGTAGCCATAGTATTGGAGTTTCACACTCACTGATCTACTGCAAATAGAGAAAATAGCCCCTACCGGACTTGCAGTGAATGGAGCAGGTATACCCTGAAGCATTGGAGAAAACTAAAATCATCATCTTGGGAACATTCCTGCTGAGAACTTTTATTCGAAACATGAAGTTTGAACAGTAGCAGTACCGAGAAACTTTGCCATCTGTGTTATATCCCATAGCACAGATCCTTGGCTGTCCCAGATGAGAGCATGTGAAATGGAATCTCCACATGAGGCCAGAAAAATAGATGGTGCGTTTAGCCACATCTGGCTTCAGGTTTCTCCCAAAGACAAGTAATTTAGAGACTTAAAATATCGGCCGACCTGTGTATTACGTATGTTTATTATTAACTGTGGGGCAAACAGTATATAATTTTCATTTTGTAGTGTAGCTTTAGTCATTCTCCATTGTTTTTCTTGCAATATCTGGAAACAGAGGTTGCTGCTGTAAATGTACAAAGAGGTTTCTGAACCAGGTGCAGTGGGACTGACAACTAGAGTCACTGTTTGGGCCAGCTTTTTGGGGCAAAACCAGGTGAGCTGTGGGCTTCCCTGGTGGCTCAGATGGTAAAGAATCTGGCTGCAATGCTGGAGACCTGGATTCGATCCCTGGGTCGGGAAGATCCTCTGAAGAAAGGAATGGCAACCCACTCCAGTGTTCTTGCCTAGAAAATTCCATGGACAGAGGAGCCTGGCAGGCTATAGACTATGGGGTTGCAAAGAGCTGGACATGACTAACATACAGAGGTGAGCTGTACCACTGAGAGTTTCCTCCAAGAGTTACCTAATAGTGATTATAAGAGCTACCGAAGGTTGATGGCAAAATAAACAAGTTATTGCCTGTTTTGCTCTGTGGTAAACACTGCAGGCGAGAGAAGTTTGGGAAAGATATTTGTTTGTGGGTCACATGATCTTTATAGAAGAAGCAGGAAAATCCCCAAGGTATTAGATTTCTAAATCTCTTCTAGGTAGCATAGGTATTTTGTTGTTTTTCTTTTCTTTCTTCCTTATTTATTTTTTTTTTTTTGGTGGTACTTAACCTTATGAAAATGGCAATCCACTCCAGTACTATTGCCTGGAAAATCCCATGAACAGAGGAGCCTGGTAGAGAGGAGTCCATGGGGTCGCAAAGAGTCGGACACGACTGAGCAACTTCACTTTCACTTTCACCAACCTTATGAAAACATGCAATTAGTCAAGTTATTCCACTGTCCGCTGGGCAAAACTAGTGTTACCCTATAGATCATGTTATAATACTGAGGATTTAAAATTAACTATTCTGGAAAACCTAAATTATAACCCGAAAAGTTTTATAATTTCAATTCTAAGAGGATAGATTCTAATAAAATATGGCCCCCCTTTCTAAATGTTTTCTTAAAATTTCTTGTTTTAAATTTATAACAGGAAATTTTTTATAGTTCCTATTCTTACCTTTTTTCTTCTTTATTACCTACCCTCTTCTCTAAGAATTTTAAGCTCACATCTCACTTAATGATGGAAGGAAGACAAGACTGAAAAGTTAGAAATATTCTTCCCAAGAGAATCAAATTAGAAGCCATTTTGTATTGTAATTTCAAATAAAATTTTCTCTAAGTCTCTTCTAGGGTCTTATATGATACAAGTATATTGACTCATGATTTTGATGTGATATTATAACATATAACTTAGAAAAGTATGAAATAATTATGAAAACTGTATGTAATTATAAGGCTAGTACTATAAAGATAAATGGTAACCTGTGGTTGATTTTTATCAGGAAAGTAAGCTTATTAGTAAGCAGATATAGGAGAAAAATCCACATTGGAATGCAACTTGATACATATTATTAAAGATGTCAGTGTCTATTAGGTGGATTTTAGTTTATTTTAAAATGAGATTCACCGTGGTTCTTGGCTTGTCTATGCACTTTTAAATGTCATTTAATCCCTTGGACATAGATTGAACTATGAAACCTTATAACAGTTTAGTTTCTGGCTTCATGGTCTTGAAACTGGTGGGCAATAAGCAGGTAATGTTAGTAGAAAGGTCCTCCAGGGAAGGAAGGCTTAGGATTCAGCACGAGAACTCAAAAGAACCCAGGCAGAATCACCTCCTGTTACCTGCACTCCTTGTGAGACATTGTGTCGGGCTCCATAGGACCTCCTATCTCTGCTCTCAGGGACATTGTAATTGCATGGATGATTGTTTTAGAATTTCAGAGAAAGAGTTCGAGGTATTATAGTGTGAAAAGGGAAATACAGGTAAAAAATTAAAGAATAACATAAGACCCATAGAGACACAGACCTAAGTATATTTTGTGCTATGGCATGTGACCTGAAATTTTCACCTGAAAAGGCTTTTCTGGAGAGAGCTTGTCTGGGTGTCAAGCTCGTATGATTACAATCAAGGAAGTAATATAAATTAATAAATTGTCACTAGCATGGCCAGATTTAGTGGTTAGTCAAGAAAAGCTAGAAGCCTAGATTTCTGTGAGAAATCTCTTGATATTAAGATATTCAAGCTAATTAATAATTTTTAAAAAGACAAGCCTAGACAGCATAGACATGAGCAACCTAGACAGCATATTAAAAAGCAAAGACTACTTTGCCAACAAAGTTCTGTCTAGTCAAAGCCATGGTTTTTCTAGTAGTCATATATGGATGGACTATGAAGAAAGCTGAGCACTGAAGAATTGATGCTTTTGAACTGTGGTGTTGGAGAAGACTCTTGAGAGTCCCTTGGACTGCAAGGAGATCCAGCCAGTCCATTCTAAAGGAAATCAGTCCTGAATATTCATTGGAAGGACTGACGCTGAAGCTGAAACTCTAGTACTTTGGCCACCTGATGCGAATAACTGACTCCTTGGAAAAAGACCCTGATGCTGGGAAAGATTGAAGGTGGGAGGAGAAGGGGACAACAGTGAATGAAATGGTTGGATGGCATCCAACCATGATGGCAT
The DNA here is from genome assembly GCF_000754665.1 of Bison bison bison. Classification (NCBI taxonomy): domain Eukaryota; kingdom Metazoa; phylum Chordata; class Mammalia; order Artiodactyla; family Bovidae; genus Bison; species Bison bison. The sequence goes on along the minus strand of NW_011494688.1, from coordinate 1,470,893 downwards.
CCATCATGACTTGATGGACATGAGTTTGAGTAAGCTCCAAGAGTTGGTGATGGACAGGGAAGCCTGGAATACTGCAGTCCTTGGGGTCGCAAAGAGTCGGACACGACTGAGCGACTGAACTGAGCTGAAAAAGACAAAGCCATTATGTAAACTGAGAATCCAGCAGTCAGTCTCCTGAACTCCACGTTTGTACCTTCTTTTAAACTGTGTTATGAAGGGTTGGATACTGTCTTTGGTTCTTTCTGGGTAGAACCTTAGAACTAAGGTCCTATGTAGAGAATCACTGTGGTAAATATTTATCTAATGTAAATCTATCTTCCTTTATTTTATTGGCTAAATTTGTTTTTACTCTTTTGAATGTTTAAATGCTGATGTCAAGTTTTACACTACCCTCACTCTGGACAATAATTAGAACATGATCCTTAAGGCAATTAATAGATTATTTCAGGTGGTAGAAGCAGTAGAGAAGTTGCTGGAAGACTCTGGATGACTCTTGTGAAACTTGGGAGCTTTAAATGGAGGCTGAAATTTCAGATTTCCAAATTAGTTTGTGTCAGATAGAGATTTATTTTCTCAAAAATGTGTTGTAAATCAACTATTTCAGAAAAATAAATAACATGTCTGAATCTTTGCCGTATACCAGGTGTAGTCTATATGATTTACACACCTGATCTCCTTTTCTTAAGTCCTGCAGCAAATAAGTGAAGTGTTTTCTTTTATTTCATGACTGATGATCTGAGCACACCCAGTGAGTGCGTTGCAGATCCAGGGTTCCACCCATCTGATACCTGATTCCTTCTCTCCTGCCTTTAGGACTTTCCTGTTTTGAGGAAATTTTTGCCATTTAAGTGGTGAAATTAAATTTTGGACATTATAATTTATCAATTAATTGGTATTAACATAAAATAAAGGAAACAGAAATACCTGTCTTAGTAGATTTAGAAAAATAATTCAGTTCTTTATACTTTATAGAACCAATTTCTAGGATTCTACAGCAAACTAGATGCATAAAACATCTTTGTAGTTTACGAACGGTAGTAGCAAGTACATCTGTTTTCACCAAAGTGCCATACCAAATTAACAAGGTGTCCAAGATTCTTAACAAAGACTTATGTTTGTAGTATGTCATTATACATAAAACTTTGTCAGTGATGTTTATAATTATAGTAATAAAAGCATATTGTTGAAACCTAACATATGTATATTTTATTTGGTTGTGAAAGCTCAGACTTGGATACTTAAAAAGTGTTGTGTATCCAGTCTTATTAAATACCTAGTTGAGAGCACAACAGTTAGTTTAGATTTTATAATTATAGGATAGAAGATGTATGAAGACTCCCATTTCTAATTGCAGATTAACAAGGAATGAATATGAATATCATATTTCCTTAATTCTAAGGTTCTTATACGTTTTAACATCTCTGAAATTGGCGTGTATCTTACCACTGAGAAAGTCTTATTTTTGCTGTTAGCCAGGCAGCAACAATGGTGTAATTGTCATTGTCTGCATGTTGTTATTTGCAGATAATAACTTGGTTGTTATTATAACAACTTGATTGTTATTTCAGGTGATGTGACTGCAATATCTCAAATTTTAAGTCAACAAAGTATTTAAAGATCTTTTGAGTGAAGAATTAGCAGAAGGGGTGATAGTGGGTTAGAGAAAATTCCGGAGACAGTTGTGGAGCATCTTAAGAAATGCTGTGTCAGCTACCATCTTAATGGCACAGAGGTTGATCTTATATGTGAAAAACGTTGATGACTCAACCTCAGGCACTGAATGTGCACAAGTTTTAAGAATATCTTAACCAGTTTATTTCATTTGTACCTTCCTGTTTTAGTATGTCTAAAGGCATGATGAAAAGTCTGTGTATAAAGCAGTTGAAATAATTATTTTCAAAAAGAAAATTGGAAAGTTTATGTGATAATGCCTCATGTCATCATTTGACAATTTTTTTCTTGCTTTATGTTACATTAAAATGATGCATCTCACAATGAATAGCATCTTCAATTGATGAAATACCACAGTGGATAAATAACTGCTCAAATTAAAATTCAAAGTTCATAAATCATTTGTATTTTTATGGCTAAAATTAGAAACTTAATGGTATTAAGTTTCTGCTGTATGCTATAATAATACTGTGTGACTAAATAATAATTTTAAAAATGCTGTTTAGTTTTGGAAGCTAATATATTTCTTCAAGGTTAAGCCAAAGTCAGAATGAATGTATGAATTGTACAGATCTTCTTTTCAAGTTCTTTTACTTTACTTTGTAAATGGCAGTCCAGGGGTCTGCAGTGTGCACCAACTCAAACTTGCAAATCAAACTTTCAAAAACAAATCAAATGTAAAAACATAATTGAATGGCCTGGAAGTTAATTGACTGTCACTTTAGTTCCTTCTATAAATATATTTTCATTAATCATGGCCCTTTCTTTTTCTTTCAATCTGATTCTTATTCTTTCAAAAGTATTTTAATTTGTTATTGAATGTTTTATACATAAAATTTCATTTTCAAAGCACATTTTTAAAGCGTTAGAATGCTGGATATCCTTAAACATTCAGTTTCTAAATTCACAAATTAAATACCATTAAGTTGAAAATGCAAGCAAACAAAAAATCCAAACCACACATTTTATTATGTGATATATTGAAAACAGAAACAATATCATGATATTGGTAAAATATGTGATTGAAGAAATAGGAAATTTAAAATTTTGTATATAGAAATTCTTGATAAACACACTATAAACCTTTTAAACTATAGCTATATGGAAGTGATGAGACTTTACCTTTGAAGAGACACTGAACAATATTTGCAGTGATGTGGTTGACATGTTAGGCAGAATTATAAAAAGGCATACTATGCAGTATATAAATAAAAAATAAAAGCACAAATAAAAAACCTTGCCATTTTGTGAAAATGTCATAGTGTGATAAGGTGAAATCCCTTTCTCTAGAGCACTGACTTCCCAAAAGACACTGCCACAGCATGCTGGGTTTGTGCTTTCCTGCTGGATAGACAAAGTGGACACATAATGGTAGAGTTAAAATTCAGTTATTTAAAATATTTATATTGTTTTTCAGTGTGCCATTTTGTTTTATGTTTTAGAGAATATGGTGTTTTAAGAATAGGAATAATACAGTCTGTCCAAGAAATACAAAAACATATGAAAAATAAAAGATAATAGAAAAGAAAAAATCCTACTTCTTGTTTAAGACTGTTTAGAAATTCTCATTCTTTCTCGACTATTTAGAAAACTCTAGACATATGTATTTTACCTTTCTTTTTATAAAAATGATACATTAGCCTGAAATTCTTCAGAATATATTTATACCAAGTTAATGCCTCTTATTCTGTTAGTTTATAGGAAAGGAGTCTGCTGCAATTAAAAATGACTTGAGATTTTTAAAAAAGCTACTCATGTAACTTACTTTAATTAAACTGATTTATCCCTAGCCCATAAGAATATTTTTACAATATAAAATAAAAATTTGTGATATATAAATATATTCAATATGATCACATAACATATATGGAAATAAATATGTGTATTTGTATATATATGTATGTACAGCAGTTGGTGAGAAAGAGGTTATGGTATGATTCACACATGATTTTTATGTCACGATTTTTTTTAATTCTATTATATTTTTAAGCTTTATAATATTGTATTAGTTTTGCCAAATATCGAAATGAATCCGCCACAGGTATACCTGTGTTCCCCATTCTGAACCCTCCTCCCTCCCCATACCCTCCCTTTTGTTTTAATAACTTTCTTGTTCCTAAGATATGAACTGTATAGGTCTTTGGTCTAGTTTGAATAGGTCTAGCTCACATCAGTACAAACGAAGTTTCTTTATGAAAGTGTAGTAAGTACTTTTGCTTATTTCTTTGAAGACATTCCCTGGTCTCTATTACTGTTCTTGATAACAAACTCCTTACAGGTACAGTGTAGACAACCCAGAGTAATATGCCACCTAGTGATCCCATAGAGAAGTCACAACTTTCAATCAACAATTCAACTAATGTTAAGCCATTGCATAGTGTAGGTAGGTCTTTATCAAAATGCTTTTGAGTGACACCTATATATGTATTGGATCTTATTTTTTATTTCTATTCCCAAATGTTGGTTATGATAAGATTATTCAGATTAGATGTAGAAAAAACTTCAGTGTGTAATTTCTTTCCTCCTGACCTAATAAGAAATATGATAGCCCTCAATAGAATCCAAGTTAAATGGCCAAATTGCATAGAATTCTGGACAGATTAATCTAGTTTGTCCCTGGAATAAAGTTTAAATGAGTTTAAAATATATTGTAAGCATTAGTTCAGTTAATTATATACCTTAGGGAGAATTACTTAGATCTTTTTCCTGAAGGAGAAATAAGTTTTTGTCTTTGAATGGCACTTACATTAGTTATAAGAGAAATGTGTTATTGTATAGCATTTACACTCTTGAAGAGCAGGGATAAAATATTAAACCATAGTAAGTTAAACAGTAGCAACAATATTTTAATGCTATTCCAGAACAGAATAACATTATTGAATCAAAAGCCATAAGCCAATTATTAATTATGAATGTTTTAAATAATAGTTTTTGAAATCTGTTAAATATTCTAGACTCATGGTGTATAACATCTCTTGGAAAACCATGGTATTTTTGTACATGTTGTCATCATAGTGATGTGTATGTGTGTGTATGTGTTTGAAATGAGTCCTCTCTTGATATGTGTGGCATGCTTGATTAGCTTGGTTTCCTCAAGAAGTGTATTATTCTTATAGGTCAATTATATTTATAGAAAAATTTGTGGTTACCATAGGTGAGGGTTTAAGTGTTAGTCACTTAGTCGTGTCTGACTCTCTTTGACCTGGTGGACTGTGGCCCTCCAGGCTTCTCTATCTGTGGAATTAGCCAGGCAAGAATACTGGAGTGGGTAGCCATTCTCTTCTCCAGGGGATCTTCCCAACCTAGGGATTGAACCCGGGTCTCCTGCACTGCAGTCAGATTCTTAACCATCTGAGGCACCAGGTAAGCCCAGAGGTGGGGGTTAGCAGAGGTAGAATTGATGCAGGTGGTCAAAAGGTATAGACTTTTCAGTTCAATTCAGTCACTCAGTCGTATCCTACTCTTTGCGACTCCTTGAACTGCAGCACGCCAGGCTTCCCTGTCCATCACTAACTCTGGGAGCTTATTCAAACTCATGTCCATTGAGTCACTGATGCCATCCAATCATCTCATCCTCTGTTGTCCCCTTCTCTTCATGCCTTCAATCTTTCCCAGCATCAGGGTCTTTTCAAATGAGTCACTTCTTGGATTTCCTTGCAATCTGAGGGACTCTCAAGAGTCTTCTCCAACACTCACAATTCAAAAGCATCTATTCTTCAACTCCTAGTTATAAGACAAATAAGTTCTAGAGATGTAATGCACAATGTTATTATAATTAACATTGCTTATGCTATATATAAAAGTTAACAGTAAATCCTGAAGGTTTTAATCACAAGAAATTTTTTTCTTTTTAATTTTGTGCCTATATGGGATAATGATTTTTGCTGATTTTTTTGTGATAATCATGTCATGATGTATTTAAGTCAAATCATTAACCTGTATTTCTTAAACTTATGCAGTACTGTATGTCAATTATGTCTCAATAAAGCTGGGAGGGAAAAAAAAGGAAGTTAAATTCCTCATGAAGAGCATTTGGGACAAGAAAGATCAATGACTGCTTTAAATAAAAGAGCTGTATTATTCTAAAGAACTGATGGATAGTTTCTTATTTAATTTCTTAAAAAACATATGTATGTGTTTGGCTGCATTGGATCTTAGTTGTGGTATGTGGGATCTTTGCTGTAGCATGTGAAATATTTATTTGTGGCATATGAACTCTTAGTTATAGCACATGGGATCTAGTCCCTGACCAGGAATTGAACCAGGCTCCCTGCATTGGGAACACAGGGAATTCCCTTAATTTCTTTTGCAATGAAAATACCCAAGAAATTGCAGTTAGTGAATTTGACAGTTATATTTCCTGTTATGTGTGTTATTTTCTTTCGGTATGATGTTGTGGACACGATTGAGTGACTGAGATGAACTGAACTGATAATGTTGTGGATTAAGGGAGGAGAAGCTATAAATTCTGATGATACAATGTCCTGACCTGTCTCAGTGTCAGTTTCCTCATCCATAAAAATAAGGATAGGGTGATGTCTTATCTGCCTTATGAGATGGTTTTGAGAAGTAAATGAGACTGTGAATGTATTCTGTGGGTCACCATTGTAGAATAATAGTATAAATGTTGTTCAGTTGCTAAGTTGTGTCTGACTCTTTGCGACCCCATTGGCTGCAGAAAATCAGGCTCCTCTGTCCTTCACTGTCTCCAGGAGTTTGCTCAAATTCATGTCCGTTGAGTGGGTGATGCTATCTAATCATCTTATCCTTGGCTGTCTCCTTTTCCTTTTGCCTTCAATCTTTCCCAGCATCAGGGTCTTTTCCAGTGAGCCAGCAGTTCACATCAGGTGGCCAAAGTATCAGAGTTTCAGCTTCAGCATCAGTCCTTCCAATGAGTATTCAGGGTTGATTTCCTTTAGGATTGACTGGTTTGATCTTGCAGTCCAAGGAACTCTCAAGAGTCTTCTCCAGCACCACAGTTTGAAAGCATCAATTCTTCAGTGCTCAGCCTTCTTTATGGTCCACCTCTCACATCCGTACACGACTACTGGAAAAACTCTAGCTTTTACTCTCCAGGCCTTTTGTCAGCAGTGATATCTATGCTTCTTAATACGCTGTATGGTTTGTCATAGTTTTCCTTCCAAAGAGCAAGCATCTTTTAATTTCATGTAAGTTACCATAATAATCCTATCCTAGAATATTTTCAGGATTAGCAAGAGATATGGAGTGATTAAAATATTACTATCGGTGGGTACTAGTACAGTATGTTTACTTGAGTATATAAGTGAAGGTAGTTAATAAGTCAAGGCCTAGCCCTCATTTTGAACCATTAAGCTTAAAGTTTTGAGGGAAATATGTGAAAATGGGTTTGAGACTCATTGGTTATATAACATGGGTGGTTTGGTATTTTCTGAAATTATGTATATGTAACTATTAGATATTATGACTCTCCTCTGAATATTTTCAGATATTTAGTTTGGGGTGTTTGCTCCTTGGGGGAGAATAATCAGGACGTCTGTAGGGCAAATCCTGCTTATTGTGCAGTTTCAGTCTTGCTGTATGTTCTCTGTACAGTGCTTTGTACCTTTTGTGTTTGCGTGTGTGTAATTTTAACTAATTATTTCCTTTTCATATACTGTTTATTTTTTCTTAGAATTAAACTAAGGAGTGTGATGTCTAGTTGATCCCACTCTTCCTTGTTGCTTGTGATTCCTAAAACAGAGTTTTATAATGAATTTTGAAGTTTGAATAGATAGGATCCTGCCTTCTGCTCTGTCCTGTTTATAAGCACATTGTTCAGCTACATAATGAAAGCAGTTGCCTTCTCTCTTTTCCTCTAAATGCGTGTATTTTCTGGTTAACCGCAAAAGTTTTTCCCAAAAATGTCACTGAAGAACTGAAAGAGAGAATGAGAAGGGAGCATATGGATGAAGGGGATCAGAGGCCCAAACTTGCAGTTAGAAGATGGATAAGTCCTGGGGTGTAATGCACATCACGGTGACTATGGTTAACATGCTGTAGTATATATTTAAAAGTTGCTGAGAGAGCAGTTCTTGAAAATTCTTATCATAGGAAAACAGAATTGTGTCTACATATAGTGATGAATGTTAATTAGACTTGTGTTAATCATTTAACATTAACATGTGCTAATCATTTCCCAGTACATACATATATCAAATCATTATGTTGTACACCTAAAACTAATACAGTGTTATGGCTCAATTATATCTCAATTTTTAAAATGCTATTATAATGACAAAGGCAATATTTGCATATACAGTGGTGATAAGCATGCCAAGTTTCAAATTTAGGTGCTGACATGTACCAGTGACCTTGAAAAAATTATTTCCTTTCTGTCACTCAGTTTTGTCTCCAATAAAATGGGATAATAGTATCTACTTTATATGGTTATGAGGATTATAGAACTTAAAACATTACCTGGCACTGAAAGGCGCTCTGTGGAAATCCGCCAAAGAAAGTGGCTTGATGTTTCCTTTCTTGATCTCTTCTTTTGCTGTGATTGTTTATTCTGCATGGTTTCATTTTTATAATTATTGTTTTTCCTGTTTATGTGCTTTTTCTTGCCTTGCCAAAATTAAGCTCAATTGCTTGTTACAGGAAGGTTGTGTGTCTGAAAGAAATGAAGATTGTGCAGGAATAAATGGGCAGTTGAATGGAATAGAATATTAGTTATTGCTGAATTACCGTCAGGACAGAACATACTGGAATATGACAGTATCTTTACTCTGAAGGTACACAAAGCTCCTTGGATTTGCCTTGTGTTATTAAATGGGTAGTCATTTCTATGGATCCTTGTATTCAGGGAGAAGCTCTAAATTAGAGAAACACAATTCCTTTCAGAGGGATAGAATTAAGGATTGCAATAATATTGCAATGTCACTAAAATTATGACTGTGGAAATACTTTGTAAATTAAAAAGAGGCTATTAATGCATTAGTTATTCTATCTGTTGTGTCTTTTGCCTTCTCCCTGGGAACCCTGCTTTCTGGAAGATTTAGCATGCTGATTTGTAGAACTCATTATCTCTCAATCCCTCTGGGCTGAGGCCTCCTTATGAAAATGCATCCTAGCATCGTCTTACCTTATAAGTGGATAATGGCATAGATCTAGGATTGTACCAGTTGTATAATTTTAATGATATAAACTGATATGGTATAGCTGTTGTGCAATGTAGGTAATTTGATGAAATCTAATCATATACTCAGTTCTTAATGTATATGGCTCTCCTAATCTTTGACCTTGTGATTTCCCTCTTGATACACAGTATCGTTTAGTTTGACTCGATGAATGCTTTAAGCTAAATCTGGTATTTCTTTCCATCTCTTGAAAATCTTACACATTCATGAAAATCATGTGAATATTTCTTGTCATCATATTTGCAGCCTTAAAGGCTTCTTGAATATTTGTTTTTCCAGTTTTATAACCAAGATCTGTAATACTTGCTAGCACAAAATTGACCGGAAGCCCCAGTTACTTAGAGCTAGTTTTTCATTTGACTTAGAACAATATAATTTCAACTTCGGAAGCACCTCAAAAAACATTTAGTTCAATAAAAGATTCTGATACTCTCTCCAGAGACCCAGATCTGGAACAGAAGATGATATTGCTATCCCTGGACAGATCATTTTGGAGGCTGCTGGTTCTGTAACTCTTAATTTTCTGTTCTTCTTTATGACAGTGGCCCCTTCCTTGTTATCACTTTTTTCCTAGCTCTTCTCTGCATCTGGGTTCCATTTGATCTTGCTGATCATACTTCTAGCATATATAGCATTCTTTTATACTCTTGACTGCTCGTTTTCCCACCATAACACCATCATATACCTCATGACACTGATTTTCATATTTTCTGTATCTTTTATGCTTGATGATTATTGTTGTTTAATGGTTTTTAATGCATAGATCTTTATAGGTAGATTAAGAGAATCTCCCTGGTAATAATCACAATGATCTTATTAGCCAAAATAACATCACACTTTCTTCCAATTTCAAAAACATTTTCCCCTGTGATCCTAAATTCACTATAAGATCACATGAATCCGCCAATTACCACCACCAATTTCTTTGAGGATTTTAAATGAATTCATGTTAAAATATTTTTTGTTGAGACTAAGGAATGTGCAGGTGACACCACCCTTATGCAGAAAGTGAAGAGGAACTAAAAAGCCTCTTGATGAAAGTGAAAGGGGAGAGTGAAAAAGTTGGCTTAAAGCTCAACATTCAGAAAATGAAGATCATGGCATCTGGTACCATCACTTCATGGGAAATAGATGGGGAAACAGTGGAAACAGTGTCATACTTATTTTTTTTGGGCTCCCAAATCACTGCAGATGGTGATTGCAGCCATGAAATTTAAAAAAGATGCTTACTCCTTGGAAGGAAAGTTATGACTAACCTAGACAGCATATTAAAAAGCAGAGACATTACTTTGTCAACAAAGGTCCATCTAGTCAAGGCTATGGTTTTTCCAGTGGTCATGTATGGATGTGAGAGTTGGACTGTGAAGACAGGTGAACACCGAAGAATTGAGGCTTTTGAACTGTGGTGTTGGAGAAGACTCTTGAGAGTCCCTTGGACTGCAAGGAGATCCAACCAGTCCATTCTAAAGGAGATCAGTCCTGGGTGTTCTTTGGAAGGAATGATACTAAAGCTGAAACTCCAGTACTTTGGCCACCTCATGCTAAGAGTTGACTCATTGGAAAAGACTCTGATGCTGGGAGGGATTGGGGGCAGGAGGAGAAGGGGACGACAGAGGATGAGATGGCTGGATGGGATCATCGGAACTCCGGGAGTTGGTGATGGACAGGGAGGCCTGGCGTGCTGCGATTCATGGGGTTGCAAAGAGTCAGACACGACTGAGTGACTGAACTGAACTGACTGAACTGAAGGTGTATGGAAATTTGTAATCATCTGTCATGAGTATTTAGACTTCTTTAAATGTCCAAGGTTAAACAGTAGTATAGATTAACAAAAAATGATTGAGACAGCCTTATAAATTAAAAAAAAAATGATTAGGATGTATTTTACATTATTTTGGTATTTACATGTGTTATTTTAGATTAAAATCTAAGTCTGTCATTTTAAAGTCAGTTGTCTAATAATATTTTCATATTTATAACTGCCATTTAGAGATAATACGAAGTTTAGTGCAAAGTCATTATTTTTTAAAGGAAGAATTCGTTAACCTGTCAGCATTGAAGATCATTAGTGGTGATTAAATATGAGAAAAATGGAAATCAATATTTCAACTGAAGTCCTGATTAAAGCACGACTGTGGCAAAGGTAGCAAATGAGAATATATTCTTCGTTTATTTGTGCAAGATTTAGTAATCATCTTTTCACTACTCTTCTTTATCTCTCAGAAGTTGTAACAATATCCTAATTTTAAATTCTCATTAAAATTAGATGGTTATTGCTTTAAAGGGTAATTGCTGAACAGGGGTTGAAATATTACAAGACTAATATTTTTTCATGCCAGCACAGGTCAAGTCAGCTCTTAAAATGAAGTATATATGGATATTTATGGATACTTGCCCCATTTCCTGGGTTACATTTAAGATACTGCCATTTACCCAATGAAAGTGAAAGTCACTCAGTTGTGACTCTTTGAGACCCCATGGACTGTACAGTCCTTGGAATTCCCCAGACCAGAATAGTGGAGTGGGTAGCCTTTCCCTTCTCCAGGGGATCTTCCCAACCCAGGGATTGAACCCAGGTCTCCCACATTGCAGGTGGATTCTTTACCATCTGAGCCACAAGAGAAGCCCAAGATTATGGAATGGGTAGCCTATCCCTTCTCCAGCAGATCTTCCTGACCCTGCAATCAAACTGGGGTCTCCTGCATTGAATCATTTGGTAAAGAATCAGGCAGATTCTTTATCAAATGAGCTATTAAGGAATCCCTATTTACCCAATAGAGTTTGCTTTTTCTAAATTTCTGGGTATCCCAAATGTAAAGACACATATCTAGACCCTCCTGTATGTTTTGCATTGTAGCAATTTGCAAGGAGAGATGCAGCCAGACCCTCCCACCCCCCATCCTCCTTCCTGTCAGGAGTTTATCCAGAAGATTATCCAGAGGATGAATATTTAAGCAACGAAAACAACAAAGCAAGTAACATATGAAGCAAAATGGAGGCATAGACTCTGCCGTATAGAAGTTTAAAGGAAACAAGAGTGGCGTCTGAGTAGACTGGCTAGGAGAGCTCTGTGCTGGACCTGAGATTTGAACTGAAGCTTGAAGAATTTGACAGTTTTAATTAAGTAGTTGGGAGAGAATAAAAGTTGTGAGAAATTGGGATTTGTATGAACAATTTAAAAATCACTAATTTGAAAATTTTACACAAAATTTATGAGACTTAAAAAACATTTAAGAATAAGTACCACCTGTGTATGTTGTGAAAGTGCTGCACTCAGTATGCCAGCAAATTTGGAAAAGTTGGCAGTGGACACAGGACTGGAAAAGGTCAGTTTTCATTCCAATCCCAAAGAAGGGCGATGCCAAAGAATGCTCAAACTACTGCGCAATTGCACCCATTTTACATCTAGCAAAGTAATGCTCAAAATCCTTCAAGCCAGGCTTCAACAGTATGTCAGTATATAAACCAAGAACTTCCAGATGTACAAGCTGGATTTAGAAAATGCAGAGGAACCAGAGATCAAATTGCAACATCCATTGGATCATAGTAAAAACTAAAGAATTCCAGAAAGACATCTACTTCTGCTTCATTGACTATGCTAAAGCCCTTGACTGTGTAGACCACAACAAACTGGAAAATTCTTTTAAGAGATGGCAATACCAGACCACCTTACTTGCCTCCTATGAAACCTGTATGCAAGTCAAGAAGCAAGAGTTAGAACTGGACATGGAACAATGGACTTGTTCAAAATTGGGAAAGGAATATGTCAAGGCTGTATATTGTCACCCTGCTTATTTAACTTATATGCAGAGTGCATCATGCGAAATGCTGGGGTGGATGAAGCACAAGCTGAAATCAAGATTACTGGGGGAGATATCAGTAACCTCAGATAGGCAGATGACACCATTCTTATTGCAGAAAGTGAAGAGGAACTAAAGAGCCTCTTGATGCAAGTGAAAGATGAGAGTGAAAAAACTTGCTTAAAACTCAATGTTCAGAAAAGTAAGATCATCACATCCGGTCTCATCACTTCATTGCAAATAGACAGGGAAACAATGGAGACAGTGACAGATTTTATTTTCTTGGGCTCCCAAATCACTGCAGATGGTGACTGCAGCCATGAAATTAAAAGATGCTTGCTCCTTGGAAGAAAAGCAACAAAAACCCTAGACAGTGTATTTAAAAGCAGAGACGTTGCTGACAAAGTCCATATAGTCAAAGCTATGGTTTTTCCAGTAGTCATGTATGGATGTGAGAACTGGACAATAAAATAGGCTGAGTGCCAATGAACTGATGCCTTCGAACTATAGAGCTGGAGATGACTTTTGAGAGTCCTTTGGATAGCAAGGAGATCAAATCAGTCAATCCTAAAGGAACTCAACCCTGAACATTCATTAGAAGGACTAAACTGAAGCTGAAGCTCTAATACTTTGGCCACCTGATGCAAAGAGCCAGCTCATTGGAAAGGACCCTCCTGCTGGGAATGACTGAAGGCGGAAGCAGAAGGAGTTGACAGAGGATGAGGTGGTTGAATGACATCACTGACTCAATGGACATGAATTTGAGTAAACTTCAGGAAATGGTGAAGGAAAGGAAGCCTGGTGTGCTGCAGCCATGGAGACAGAAAGAGCTGGACACAACTGAACAACTGAACAACAGCAATAAAATATATAAATAAATAGTGGTATGTGCACAGTGACAAGGGTGTCCCTCTCTACGAGACAACCACTAGTACCGTTTTCCTTCTAGGATAGATAGTCTATGCACACTAAAGTGTGTGGGGCCTGTCTATCAATCTGTCTCTCTTTTCCTGGACCTAACTTTCTCTACATTGAGATATCTTATTCTTAGTATAGCTCATCTCTTTATATGAAATAACTTAAGTACTTTACTCACCTACTGATGGGTGTTTAATTTAGTTTTAATCTTAACTTTTATGAATACTGCTGCTATAAATGTCTTGGACATTTATCTTTGCACCTATGTGTCAATGTGTCTGTAATACATTCCTAGAAATTTAATTCTGGCAGCAAAAGATGGATACATTGTCAGTGTATAGATGTTACCCTATTTCCCTCACAGACTGTCTTCCATTTGGTCCCATATTTTCCTGTCAGCAATATATGGTAGGTCCTGCTTCCCCGTAGCCCCATAGTCATAGAGCATGGTCAAACTTTTTGATATTTGTCAACATGAAAGATGAAAAATTATGTCCTTGTGGTTAAATTAGCATTTCTTAGTTTTGTGGCTCAGTCAGTAAAGAATTCCCCTACGATATAGGAGACCCTGGTTTGATCCCTGGGTCAAGGAAGATCCCTGGAGAAGGGAACGGCAACCCACTCCAATATTCTTGCCTTGGAAATCCCAAGGACAGAGGAGCCTGGTGGGCTACAGTCCATGGGATTGCAAAGAGTTGGACACAACTTAGTGACTAAACCACCACCACAGTTTTACAAAAATTTAAGTAATATAAATAGCATAGTTCCTCATGGACTATTTAAAATAAGATATTTTTAAAAGATTTGTTATGAATTTTCTATGAGAAAGAGTATTCATTGGATCAAGTTTCGGTAATATAAAAAAGCTAGCCAAGGGTGAACTGAATCATGTCGGGTATGTGGACTACAAATTACCTCTATCAGTTTCTGGCTTTCATGGTTTAAACTCATTAAAGTCAGAAAGAGGGATACAGTGCTTCAGCCTCAGCCTGGTGCTGGCTGGGCTCTCACTGCCTGAATGAATGACCCAGTGAGTGAACAGGAATCTTAACCATTAGAAAGGTGAGGTTTTTCAACTTGAAAAGACAAACCCCCTGGTATGTTTTTATCCTCTAGTCATCTCATGTTTTAAATTCTCTTCACCCAAAGACTAGTGAAGGAAGGATCAAAGAACATGCCTTTTATTACCCTGAAGTCACGAATAATGTAATTTATAGGTAAAATAGCTCTGGGTTTCTTTGTGTGATTTAACCTCCTTTATATCCATACCTGCTCTGAGACATTTTGTAACTTAATAAAGCTGTAGGGTTTATCTTTTTAGTAAGAAAACAAAACAAAACTGTTTACAAAGGAAAAAAACCCAGCTGATTCAAACATTCTTAGCATTTTTCATATGGTCTGGTGTATTGAAGGGAGTACTGTCCCCATAGTAAATGAGGATGCAGATGGGATTTTAGGATACATTTCTATGATGGTAACAGCAATGTGGGCCTCAGCCATAAGAAAAGAACCAGACAATTACTGGGGGAGGGAACTCTTCTGTTTTTAAGTACCATCAAGTGAGTCCAAAATTCACAGAAAAGGAAGAAAGAAGAAGAAGAAAAAAAAAGACAGCCAAACAGTTGGTTATTGGTGTGTGGTATTCACAAGTATAAGGCAAAGTGAGAGGACGTTTCTTGGCACGACTGTCATATTCCTAAAGAAACTACAAATGTGTTTACAAATGAGGAACACACTCTTCAATGGCAGCCCAGTCCCAAGGAAGTGGCTCTCATGTTGCTTGCTCACAAATGGAAGGGACCCGCCAGGAGCTGTGCCTGCTGTGGCAGATGAAAGAATCCTCACTAATAGGCAAAACTCCAGTCACCTGTTTCTGCAGAAAAGCCTCAGCTTTATTTTTACCCTGAGTACAGTGATCTCCTGATTTAGCCTTTTGGGGAAAGCCTTCAGGGTTCTATGACAGCCCTGTATTTCCTTTCCCAAAGGAACATCTCCTTTGCCAGAGCCATATTTGAGCCTAGAAAGTCATGCGACTTCCTCTCCAGTCTCACTTTTAGGAGTACTCTAGAGACTATGGGTGTTATTCTTCAAGCTATTTATAGCAAAGAGAGTTAAATGAAAGCTGGGTTCTGTGTGATATGGAGGTTATTTTTAGTACCTTCAGCACTTTCTAAAACTGCTGGCTTCTATGAGCAGGATGTGAAATCACTAGGTTTCTTTCTTTACAGGACCATAGCGCAGTAAAAAGAGAAAGAAAGGAAATTTATATTCCCTCATATTTCGAAATCTGTGAATTTGCTCACTGTTTCCGTATAGTTGGACATACCTTTTATTTTCTGCACAAAACTGGATTGAGTTTAGTATCTCTATTGGTTCACCAATCAGAAGAGTGGTGCACACTTGTGAAGAATGTTGTGTGTGTGTTAGAAACTCAGTTGTATCCGACTCTTTGTGACCGCATCAACTGTAGCTTGCCCGGCCTTTGTCCATGGAATTCTCCAGACAAGAATACTGGAATGGGTTGCCATTCCATTCTCCAGGGGAATCTTCTCAACCCAGGGATCGAACCTGGATGTCCCACATTGCAGGCAGACTCTACCATTTGAGCCACCAGGGAAGCCAGATGGTAAAGAGTTTAGTATCTCGATTGGCTCATTGATTAGAAGTGTGTGCACACTTGTGAAAAATGTTGACAGTGTAGAAAACAACTGATCAGAAAATGAAAATCCCCCTTTACTCCTGATATGACAAAACTCTCCTCAATGACATGTTTGGAGGAGACCCTGGCAGGTTTTTTTTGCCTATTCTGATTACATGGAAAAGTGTACACACATATATGCTTGTGTTTGAACCTAAGATAATATTATATATTCTTTCTTGAAGCTTTGCTTTTTTCCTATTTGCCAGTATATTTTGATTGTACTGCATGCCAATACATGTAGAATTACTAACTTCTTAATTATCCGATGTTCTGACTGTGCTATACTTTAGCAAACCAGTTACCTTTTGATGTATTGTTGGTGTTTAGCCAGTAAGTCATGTCAGACTCTTTGCGACCCAATGGATATAGCCTGCCAGGCCCCTCTGTCCGTGGGATTTCCCAGGCAAGAATACTGGAGTGGGTTGCCATTTCCTTCTCCAATCTTTTGATGTATATTTATTTTATTTCCAATTTTTCACTACTAGAGGCTGCTGCAATAAATATCCTTGTATGTTGTAAGAAAGAATACTCATGCAAATACTTCTATAAGGTTTGGAGTGAAATTTCAGTATACACAATAAGAAATAACTGCAGATTTTTTGTGTTTTAAATAAAAGAAAAAAACCACTTTGTTTTAATCTTCCATGATCTATATGTGACCGTAGATCAGGCCAAAGACATGCCACAGTCTTAGAGTACATCCTTAATTTTTTTTAACTTCTCTAAGAATTAGAGACCCCAATGACATTGACAGCTACAATAAAATTTTTAACTTTTTTAAAACTTTAAAGATTTAAAAAAATTTTTTTAAAGAAGATTTTTAAATGAGCAAATTGGCACTTAATGACAGGCTTTTCAAAGGTAGTGTTATTTTAGGAAACCAAGTAGAGACTAAAGCCAGTGGCTGCATTGGTGCCAGGGTCCACTCGCTCTCCATTCTGGGTGCCGTGATGCAGGAGTTTGCCTAACCTCCTGAGTTTGGGGGACATTCTAAGCTGTCCTTTTGTGCCTTTGTGAAGCTACCACCATGGTTTCCCTTTGCCTTGCTATCAGCACATCTCTATCTCACCATTTTATACTTTCTCTTAACTGACAGTATTTAGCATTAATTTGATAAATGGATTCCTAATGTGCTTCTAGATGGAGCTAGAGTAGCAAGTTAACCCCGTTGTAATCATGTTTTAGAAAGATACCCATTTGTAACACCACCCTTATGGCAGAAAGTGAAGAACTAAAGAGCCTCCTGAAAGTGAAAGAGGAGAGTGAAAAAGTTGGCTTAAGGCTCAACATTCAGAAATCTAAGATCATAGCATCCGGTCCCATCACTTCATGGCAAACAGATGGGGAAACAGTGGAAGCAGTGGCTGACTTTATTGTTTTGGGTTCCAAAATCACTGCAGATGGTGATTGCAGCCATGAAATTAAAAGACGCTTACTCCTTGGAAGGAAAGTTATGACTAACCTAGACGGCATTATTAAAAAGCAGAGACATTACTTGTCAACAAAGGCCCGTCTAGTCAAGGCTATTGTTTTTCCAGTAGTCATGTATGGATGTGAAAGTTGAACTATAAAAGAAAGCTGAGCACCGAAGAATTGATGCTTTTGAACTGTGGTGTAGGAGAAGACTTTTGAGAGTCCCTTGGACTGCAAGGAGATCCAACCAGTCCATCCTAAAGGAGATCAGTCCTGGGTGTTCATTGGAAGGACTGATATTCAAGCTGAAACTCCAATAGTTTGGCCACCTCATGCGAAGAGCTGACTCATTGGAAAAGACCCTGATGCTGGGAGGGATTGGGGGCAGGAGGAGAAGGGGACAACAGAGGATGAGATGGCTGGATGGCATCACCAACTCAATGGGCATGAGTTTGGGTAGGCTCTGGGAGTTGGTGATGGACAGGGAGGCCCGGCGTGCTGCAGTTCATGGGGTCACAAAGAGTCAGACACGGCTGAGTGACTGAACTGAACTGAAGCCAAAAGGAGAAGAATTTATCTGAAGGATCCAGATGGACCTCATGGACCCCATGGCTGTAAAACACATTGGAACCTCAGAAGAGATTAGAACCTGTGCAAAACCATGCAGAACTGAGGGCAGTCCATCTCCCCAGGACCAAGCTGTTTCTCATCTCTCCTCTGTGCTCATTTCTTTGGATGATCCATAGTCTCAGCCCACCAATCATAAATAAGCTACACAGGCCATCTTTACATCACTGCCTGGTTCAGCTACTTTAAGAGAAAACAGTTTTGAAGTCCTGATTCCAAATTCCTGGGACAGACTATTTCACAGGTTGGCTTAGTCATGTGTTCACCTCGCGATTATCAGGGAACTGAGGTAAAGGAGTACTGATGTGCCCGGAGGATTCTTCTTACCATTCATGTTCTCCTTCTTGGGTGTTACTGTCTCAGCAAGCACTTTCCCGCCCACCCAAAATGTGCCCCTTCCCCAAGACTTCCCCTCTCATGATTAGTTCATAGCATTTGATCTTGAACTTTTTTTTTTTTTTTTGCTCCCATTAAAATGTTAGCTTTGTGGCATAAGGAAATATTCATTTTATTAATTCCTATAATCCCAGGGCCTAAAATAGTGCTTTGCTTAGTAGGCACTCAGTATATACATGTTGGATGAATACACAGATGGGCAGACATAAGAGATGCTCCTATATCTTGCAGAGGCTGTCCTATGAATATTTTTAGTGACTAATGAAACTGTACATTTCAGGCTTCTCTGGGAGTTATTTTCTCCTATGTGTGTATTTGACTCTCTTATTTGGTAAATCATATCTTTCACTACTTTCTGTTTTAAATAGGATTTGCCAGCTTTAAATTGCTTATGGTTTTATTAATTTAATTTTCACAGCAACCACCCTGGGTAAGGAAGTCAAGAATCATATTTGGTGGAAGCATTAACTGGGATACTGGAGAGTTTTGTACTTTGTTCTAAGCCAAAAGCCTAGTAGATTATGGATCTCACTATAGAACCCAGGCCTGTTGGTTCCTATGCCTGGGTTAATTTCAGTATTTTTATTGTTATTTTTTTTTACTTTACAAGTAGGTTGTTTTTAATTGGAATTCTGTAAATTTCCCCTTATCCGTTATTCTTATTCACCACAGAACCTTTGCTTTGCCCAATAATATTCAATTTCAATCATCGTCCTGAAATATCTACTCTACTTTTAAAACCAACTGTCAAAGGACATGTGACTCAGCCCAAATATGAAGCCATGATTAGCCTCATGGTTAAAGAATAACACAAAATTATAACCATGTTTGACCTGCTCAGAGTAAAATGGCATTTCTCTAAAAGTGGTTTTAATGAGCTTAGAATCCTTACTGTTATTTAAAAAGAGTTTAGAATTTATTCATTTTGATATTATATTTTAAATTTATTCCTCCATAAGAATGACTCATCATGAATCACACATTATAGGAGCATCTTAGTCATTGTACACAAATGAAATTGTGACATGAAAGAAAATGAAATGTCACCTTGTTTGTTCCATGATGTTAAGTGTGGCTTATAATTCATATTTTATTTGAGATTATATTAATATGGGTGATGAAATTACAGAATTTCATATTTAAAAAAAATCAATTATGAAAATATTTACTTCTATATGTAATGATTTCAATAATATTTATTTCATTTGAGCAATAATTTATTTTCTTAATATAGAACGTTGTAAGTACACTTTGTAAATTTCAAAAGCAAACTTCTTTTGACCAATGACGATATATATATATATATGATAATTATATATATTGGAGTATATATAGTATTGGAATTATATATATGTGTATTAAGATTGACTGATTAATCTGGTGGTTTATATCACAGAAACTTTACTCAGCACCATCACTTATTCTATTTTTTTGTGCCTGAGAGAGATTCCTATGTGGCAATTTGTTGTTGTTGTTGTTATTCAACCACTGAGTCATGTCAGACTATTTTCAACCCCATGGACTGCAGAGAGCCAGGCTTCCCTGTCCTTCACCATCTCCTGGAGTTTGCTCAAACTCATGTCTATTGAGTTGGTGACGCCATCTAACCATCTCATCCTCTGTCGTTTGCTTCTCCTCCCTCCTTCAATCTTTCCCAGCATCAGGGATTTCTCCAATGAGCCAACTCTTTGCATCAGGTGGCCAAAGAATTGAGCTTCAGCTTAGTCCTTGCAATGAATATTCAGGGTTGCTTTCCTTTGAGATTGACTGGTTTGATCTCCATGAAGTCTAAGGGACTCTCAGGAGTCTTCTCCAGCACCACACTTTGAAAGCGTCAGTTCTTCGGTGCTCAGCCTTCTTATAGTTCAACTCTCATATCTTTACATGACTACTGGAAGACCCATAGCTTTGACTATACGGAACTTTGTTGGCAAAGTGATGTCTCTGCTTTTTAATATGCTGTCTGGGTTTGTCATTTCTTCCAAGGAGCAAGCATCTTTTAATTTTAAGGCCACAGTCACCATCCGCAGTGATTTTGGAGGCCCGTCCCCACCCCCCAAATAACATCTGTCACTGTTTCCATTGTTTCCCCATCTATTTACCATGAAGTGATGGGACTGGATGCCATGATCTTCGTTTTTTGAATGTTGAGTTTTAAGCCAGCTTTTTCACTGTCCTCTTTCACCTTCATCAAGAGGCTTTTTAGTTTCTCTTCACATTCTGCCATTAGAGTGGTATCATCTGCATTTCTGAGATTGTTGATTATTCTCCTAGCAATCTTGATTCCAGCTTGTGGTTCCTCCAGTCTGGCATTTCTCATGATATGCTCTGCATTTAAGTCATATAAGCAGTGACATTATACAGCCTTGACCTACTCCTTTCCCAAGTTCGAAAGAGTATGTTATTTCATGTCCAGTTCTAACTGTTGCTTTTTGACCTGCATACAGGTTTCTCAGGGGACAGGTAAGGTGGTCTGGTATTCCCATCTCTTGAAGAATTGTCCACAGTTTGTTGTGATCCACACAGTCAAAGGCAATTTGAGATTCTCAATTGAGGATTATCTCCATTGTTCTCTTTAAAAGTACTTTTATATCATAATCTTAAAGTAATTAGTATATTCAAGAGATACATGGAAAATCTAAAACTACATTTGCATCACATTAAATTGCTGAATTGTTTAACATGTCACTTTAAAAATTTCCCCCAAATCTTATATCAGTGCTTAAAAATGCAGAACCTCTATGACAATGCTGTTTTGGAAAATAAGATAGCTATTTTTACTCTACAAAATGACAGCCCCCTCTTGAAAACAAAACTCTTGTTTAGTTGAATGTGGAAAATCTTTTCCCCACATTTTCATTTTTTACAAATCCTTCTACTGATACGTGATTTCTGTGTGTGCCATTTTCTTCCTGTTTAATTTTTCTTGAAGCAGAATGTCAGCATTAGCATTTTCTGACTCTTGCTGAAGCAGACATTTAGGTTAATGCTTCTGCTGGCTTTGTTTCAGCCAACTGAGGAACTTTGATGGTAATTATTGGGATTACTTTAATTTGGAAGAGTGTCAGTCCCTTTCTGTGAGCATGATTTACTCTTGCATAAAGCAAATGAAGAGTTCTTAAGGCCAGCAGACCTACTTGGTTCTTTAATTCTCAGACGCACTATTATTTCAAGAAGAAGAAACTGGAAGAAAGGAGACATGGCTTATCATTAGAGAAGGTGCATTCTGTTGTGGAGATGTCTGTTAACAGTTGACCTGCAGTTAGTGGGTTGGAAGCTTCTTGCTT
Organism: Bison bison bison; assembly: GCF_000754665.1. Classification (NCBI taxonomy): domain Eukaryota; kingdom Metazoa; phylum Chordata; class Mammalia; order Artiodactyla; family Bovidae; genus Bison; species Bison bison. Next base: position 1,448,923 of record NW_011494688.1, on the reverse strand, counting down.
ACCTTTTCTTCTAAGGCAGAAGTGGCCACTTTTTGTTGTTTATATAATTCATCTTTTTTAAATTTAATTTTTATTTTATATTGGAGTGTAGTTGATTTATAATGTTACGTTAGTTTCAGGTGAACAGCAAAGTGATTCCGTTATACATATACCCATTCTTTTTCCGATTCCTTCCCCATATAGATTATTTTAGAATATTGAGTCTGAGTTCTCTGTGCTATACAGTAGGTCCCTGTTGATTATCCTTTTTTTAAATATGCTGCTGCTGCTGCTAAGTCGCTTCAGTCGTGTCCGATTCTGTGCGACCCCATAGACGGCAGCCCACCAGGCTCCCCCGTCCCTGTACAGTAGTGTATATATGTTAATGGCACGAAAAGAGCTCAGAAAAGGGAATTTTGTGCATAAACTTATTTTGAGTATATTATTGGATACTCAGAAAATAATATCTCTTTCTTTACATAAAAATCATTTTAGAAACTTGCCTATTAAATGAGGGAAATATTTTTATGTTTAGCTTGTAGACTTTGATTTGAAAGAAGTTTTGAAGGAGGAAGCAGATGAGCTGCAGGCGGTATTTGTCTCTTTTGCTATTGCATCACTGTAATAGTACATGGCTTTCTCAATTTTTCATGCATATTTTTGAAATTTTTGCATTATTCTGCACAACAAACATTCTGGAGTTTAATAGAAGGGATGCAGGTTATTGCATCTTTAGAATAAGTTTGTTAAGTTTTTCATCAGCAGTTATGAAAATATCTGTGATTAGGAATTTGACAGAAAATAATTATGTAGGTTTTACTATATTTAAGAAGAGATAGAAATACTAAGAGTATGTGAATTCCTGAAAAATGAAATAATCAACTTAGCAAAACTAGTGTTTGGTCATTCCTAACCTAACAAGGACACAAGTCCTTTGTAAATATAACAATATAAAATTATTTCATTTTGTTGTGATTTCTAGTGTCTATCCTCAAGATGAAAATAATTTGATTGTTATCGAAAGCTTGAATTTAAACAATGAATTGTTATTTCCAAAGTATATATTATGACTGTTTTGGCTGGAGGTTTCAAATAGTTACTTTGCCAATACCCAGAGTATTGTTTCTCAACGATTATTTCATTATCCCACATGTAAGGAGCCTCTTTAGACATATTTTCCTATTTGCCTCCTCCCCCGAAAAAATTTTAATATGATAGATATATTGTATATCTTTTCATATTCTGTATGACAATCTGTGCTTTCTGTAGAAAAATAATGCATAATATCTAAAATTGTTTCATTCCCCACCCCCCGACCAATGTTTTCCCTGGATGGGGAGTGGGGTTTGAGGATTCAAGGTCCAGAGTGGATTCCATTCAGCTCTACATGAGTTAAGACCAATATCAAGCCAAGAAATTAAGGCCCCTTTTCTTTATTGCTAAGTAAAGTGAAGGATGGGCTTTTCCAGGTGGCTCAGTGGTAAAGAATCCACCTGCCAAGCAGGAGATTGTAGGGTCAATCCCTGGGTTGGGAAGATCCCCTGGAGAAGGAAGTAGCAACCCACTCAAGTATTCTTGCCTGGGAAATCCCATAGACAGAGGAGCCTGGTGGGCTTCAGTCCATAGTGTTACAATGAGCAGACACTCCTTAGCGACTGAAGAACCAAGTGAAGGATACATAGTTTCCTTATTGATAACATTAGGCTATGATGTCATGTTATTCTACTGCTGCTGCTAAGTCGCTTCAGTCGTGTCCAACTTTGTGCGACCCCATAGACGGCAGCCCACCAGGCTCCCCTGTCCCTGGGATTCTCCAGGCAAGAACACTGGAGTGGGTTGCCATTTCCTTCTCTAATGCATGAAAGTGAAAAGTAAAAGTGAAGTCACTCAGTCGTGTCCGACTCTTAGAGACCCCATGGACTACATAGAGCTAATTTGTATTTGCAAATTGTGATTAAAAAAAAAAAAAAAAAGAATGATGTTCTCCTCAGATGAAGCAGCTTCCAGAGCCTTCTGAAGTATAAAGCGAGCCTATGCCCAGAGAGGACTGATTTGGCCAGACATCACTGAATCAGAAATTTCTGATGATCTTATTTTCTTCTACTGCTAATAAACTAGAGAAATGGACAGTAAGGAATTTTCCAGTCAGGACTTGGCTCACGTATTGTATTAATTTAATATCTGGGCTGAATCTAAAAGCCCACTGGCACTGAGTGATGATGAAACTGCAAACATCAGAGGAAAAGGTTTCCTTGTTTTAAAAATGACAAATACAGTGATTTCAGGTCATCAGCCTATTGTTGTTCAGTCCCTAAGTCATGTCTGACTCTTGGCGGCCCCATGGACTGTAGCACTCCAGGCTTCATCCTTCACTATCTTCTGGAGTTTGCTCAAACTCATGTTCATTGAGTCAATGATGCCATCCAACCATTTCATCCTCTGTCGCTGCCTTCTCCTCTTGCCCTTCAAATTTCCCAGCACCAGGGTCTTTTCCAATGAGATAATTAACCTCCATTCCGGTGGTAAGGCTCAGTGGTTTGAAGAAAAGAAAAATGTGTCTCAAGGTAGTAGCAGCTTTGCAGCCCCAGCGCCAGTGAGCACAGCTGGCCTCTGCAGTCGTGTGGATATTCACCCAGCTGTGATGAAATTGGGTTTGGTTTTGATACTCTGTGAAGGAGCCTGTTTGACACTGGTTGATCCTGCTGATGTTCTTTTCTTGAGTTTGTTCCTGGCTGAAAGGCTAGAGAAATATTTTTGCATCTTACAGCCTTGGGACTTTTGTTATAAGCCAGTAGTTCACCAATTGTAGTTAATAACAGACATGTATTTTCCCCATACTTGAAGATAGGAAGTTGTCATTTTAACTGTTACACCTGGCTAATGACTATGATTCCAGACTAATTACAGTTTTCTCACATATACTAATAGCTCTAATTTAGAATTTTTTAATAATCACAGGTAGAACTGACAAGCTTTTGAGAAATGGAAACTTTGTACCGTATATCCCCTGGAGGAAATTTAGGTTGTTGCACATATAATGCCCTAATCTACTGTAATGAGATATTATTATTTTTATTTATTTATTTTATTATGGGCCTTTCCAGGTAGTGCTAGTTGTAAAGAACCTTCTTGTCCCTGCAGGAGATGTAAGAGACATGGGTTCCATCCCTGGGTCTACCTCCAGGAAGGTCCCCTGGAGGAGGGCATGGCAAACCACTCCAATATTCTTGCCTGGAGAATCCCATGGACAGAGGAGCCTGGCAGACTTACAGAATCAGACATGACTGAAGTGATGTAGCATGCACACATATTTTATTATTAATATTTTTCTTCAGTGTGCCTAATATTTATACATAGGACTCAATCAATTTCAAGTAGTAAGCAAATATACATCTTGAAGGCTTCTTGGTATTGGTATTGCAGTTTAGAACATCCGTATATCTTTCACTGTAGAGTTGGCTCTTGACCTTTGCAAATTGAACAGCAGAGTTCTAGCATTTCCCAAGTTAGCTTGAGTAATCTGTAATTTTCCTAAGACATCGATGTGTTTGGAATTCTAGAAGGTAGGTATGCAGAAGCAAATGACTTGGTGAGCCATCCACTCAGGATTTAACCTCCATGGTGCTGAAATTGCCCTGTATTCCTTGTTGCTTCCACATGTGGAGAAAATTATATGCAGGAGGGATCCTTGAACTTGGGGAGCGCTATGTCCCTGGTTCTTCTGGTTGTATAAATCAGCATGCTCTTGTAATTGTTGCTACTGTTTTGGAATATTAGAGCAGTGACTGTTACTACCAACTGGAGACTCTAATATGGCCCTCTTGAGAATCACGTCCATAGTGATAAGTGTGGCATAAAACCTCAAGTGTGTCATGACAGAAAAATAAAAATTGGAAAAAGAAACCCACTGGAATAAGGCTTGAAATAAAACAATAAAAACAAAAAAACTGTTAATTTCTCGTTGATTATTTTCATATATGAAGTGTTATAAGAAGAATTCTTGATATTTGAATAAACGAGAGAATGGTTTTCAAGTCTTGTCTTTCTGGCAACTAGATAAAGTCAAATGGCATAAAGAGACTTGAGAACAATCCATGTCCTTCTCCCCAGTTTTCTTCCCCCTCAAGTAATCTTTTTACATTACAAAGTTACCTTTGGGGAGAATTCCCAGGTGGTCCAGTGGTTAGGACTCAGCACTTCCACTGCTGGGGCCTGGGTTCAGTCCCAGGTTGGGAAACTAAGATCTCATAAGCTGTGTGGTAGGACAAAAAAAAATGACCTTTGGAGTATAAAACAACCATTTCCTAAATATAATTCAGGCCAGCTCATGACAAAAATGACATGCATTACAAGTAACCAGGTCAGAAATGAATTCGGTTTTCCTCTGTACTTTGTTCCTCCCTCACCTCTCACACTCAGCTGCTTTTTGCAATGTCACTGATGCATCCTCCAAAACCCACAGAAATATCTTCTTCTTAACCCCACCTCCCGGGGTACTACGAGGTCCTACTATCCCCTCGCTTTATCTTTTGTTTCTGAGAAGCACTTACTGATATGTGTGGGAGTGCTTTAGTGGATTAGACAAGGCAAGCGCCTGGGCTCGGCTGCAGAGGAGCACCCTGCCTGGAGGAGAAACTGGCTCTCATTGACTGCTGGGAGCTGCTGAGCATCTTTTCTGTGGTGGTTCATCGCTTCTTCAGCTGGAAAATGGTGGGCTCTTCCTGCATCACACAGATCTAGTTTCAGTTCAGTTGCTCAGTTCTGTCTGACTCTTTGCAACCCCACGGACTGCAGCACGCCGGGCTTCCATCTCCATCACCAACTCCCAGAGCTCACTCAAATTCATGTCCATCAGGTCGGTGATGCCATCCAACCATCTCATCCTCTGTTGTCTCTTTCTTCTCCTGCCTTCAATCTTTCCCAGCATCAGGGTCTTTTCCAAGGAGTCAGTTCTTCACATCAGGTGGCCAAAATATTGGACTTTCAGCTTCAGCATCAGTCCTTCCAATGAATATTCAGGACTGATTTCCTTTAGGATGGGCTAGTTGGATCTGCTTGCAGTCCAGGGGACTCTCAAGAGTCTTCTCCAACACCACAGCTTGAAAGCATCAATTCTTCAGTGCTCAGCCTTCTTTATGGTCCAACTCTCACATCTGTACATGACTACTGGAAAAACCATAGCTTTGACTGGACAGATGTTTGTTGGCAAAGTAATGTCTACTTTTTAATATGCTGTCTTGGTTGGTCATAACTTTTTTTCCAAGGAGTAAGCGTCTTTTAATTTCATGGCTGCAGTCAACATCTGCAGTGATTTTGGAGCCCCAAAATACAAAGTCTTTCACTGTTTCCATTGTTTACCCATATATTTGCCATGAAGTGATGGCACCTGAGCCGTGATCTTAGTTTTCTGAATGTTGAGTTTTAAGCCAACTTTTTCACTCTCCTCTTTCATTTCATCAAGAGCCTCTTTAGTTCTTCTTCACTTTCTACCATAATGGTGATGTAATCTGCATATCTGAGGTTATTGATATTTCTCCCAGCAATCTTGATTCCAGCTTGTGCTTCATCCAGCCCAGCATTTCGCATGATGTACTCAGCATATAAGTTAAATAAGCAGGGTCTCAGAAAACTTAATCAATCTTAGTCCCTCCTTCATTTATATAGCCAGGGAGCCCCTGTGTGACCTAGGCCTGACGCTGCCTCCTTTTGGTCTCATAGCCCAGTCCAGATCAGGCAGCAATGTCATCAGACAGGACAGGTAGGAGATGTCCTCATCAGAACAGTACTTACTATCCTTTAGCCTTCAGAGATCAATTCTATATGCAAAAATGTTGGAGAAACATTTTAAGATATTAAATTGGATTTCTACATATTACGCTTTTTGTTGTTCAGTTGCCCAGTTTTGTCCAGCTGTTTCTGACTCCCTGGACTGCAGCACGCCAGGCCTCCCTGTCCCTCACCATCTCCCGAAGTTTGCCCAAGGTCATGTCTATTGCACTTTTTACTGTATGAACTTTCTGCTGGTTGAGAAAAACTGTTTGTAGCCCTCATTCAGCTTTGTTACACACTCCTGAGGGTACTTGTTAAATATTTAGCCACACCTCTTATAAATTACCTTTATCAGGTGTACCTTTTTCAAATTGCACAATGTAATCTGCTCAGCTTAAAGTTCTGACTCACATCTATACCCATAAAATTTTGCATCTTCAATTAGCAAAAATTATTATATGTGGTAACCATATTTGGCAGCATGTTTGGAAAGGGCATGTAGCATCCAGGCTGAGAACCAGTGGACCAGAGAAGGTGTTTTCAAAGTGTTTGTACTAACAACAACAGCAGCAACAGCCATAATATCACTTGGACCTTGTTAGCCATGTAGATTCTCAGTCCATCTTCCCCATTCTACGGAATGGGAAACTGCAGCTGGGATAATGCAATCTGTGTTTTAACAAGCCCTCCAAGTCATTCTGATGGATGCTGAAGTCTAAGATCCATTGTACAACATTAATTATTACCACACGTGCTCAACTGAGAAGAAGCTTAACGAATGGCAAGAAGCAGGTATAGGACTGAGTTTCTTTCCGCTGCCATATGCAATTCATTGCAGTGAAACATTTGGCTTATCACAGAAGACTTCGGTTTTAGGAAGTGATTCTTAAGCTCTGGTTGTGTGTCAGAGTCAGGCTTTTAACCAATGCACATTCCTGTGTTTCATCTTGGATATTGTTATTGAGTCTGTAACAATAGGGCCCAGGAACCTGTTTTAAATAACCTGTCCAGGTGGGTCCACAGCCAATCAGTGAATTGTTTGTGAGTCAGTGATTCTAGACCTGTGCTTTGAGGGGTCATTAACATCACGTGGAGCATTTCTGTAGGCAGGTCCCTAGCCCAGCTCCCAGGAAGTCCTCTCCATCAGGTCTGGGATGGGACCAAGAATCTGCTTTTCTAACAGGCTCTGGGTGATGCTGGTTCTTGCCCTCAGCACTGATCTCAAATGCTGTGGTGATGGCTTTTGAGCTCCTAAACAGATGGCAGACTTATTTACGTGAGCTCACCTCTTCTGGCAGACAGCCAGTGATTTTTCTTAGTAAACTGTGTATCTTCCTGAGATATTTATGTTTACTCAGGCATACATATATCAGTGTTCATATACAGAACCTTCTTTTTTAAAATTTTATTATTTATTGTTTTTGGCTGCACTACGCAGCATGTAGAGTCTTAGTTTCTTGACCAGGGATCAAACCCTCGCTCTCTGCGCTGGAAGCCCGGGGTCTTAACCATTGACTGCCAGGCAGGCCCCACTAAGCCTTCTTTTTAATTAAAATGCTAACCCTCACTGCTCTGTACTTTAACAAAATTAATATACTGTGGAATCTTTCCATTTTAATACATGGAGGACTCCCGGTTCTTTGTGTGCAGCTGCGTAGTACTCATCACCTGATTGTTCCATAATCTGTTTAAACAGTCTCCTCCTGATGGGTGTAATTGAATTTCCAGTTCTGGTGTCCACAAATAAACCAAAGAGCAGACACCCAAAGTCCAAAAACCTCATGTTTGAGCAAATTGCCTTATATTCTCCATTAGCTCCTCAAGAGATCACCTTCTGGCATTTTTCCATAATTATATTCTCATTGATTCTGAGTAAAGAACAAAAGTTTAGTTTTGATCTGTGTAAAATATCTTTTTAAAATTCCCATTGAAATATTAGACAAAGAGTTCTAATGGGTAAGGAAGGGTGGAGAGTAATAGCTATTGTGAACACCTTGGCGGCCAAGACTTTGACTAACATGGTCTTAAACTCAATCATTAGGAGGCAACATTTTGGTGGGTGTCATCATGTTTTTTCACAGAAGTAGCATCTGGCTCAGAGAAATTAAGGTTTATAGATAGTAAATAGGGCACTAAGGTGTTAACTTAATAAAGGTATTATTTCACTTCTTACTAATTCCAGGACCCTGTGTTTTTCCCTCATGAATATCTTCAGTTTAAGGATGTGTGTGAAAACGTGGGGGTTCAAAGCCCAGATCCAGCTGTCCCAATCTGCATGGACCCTGCTTCTTCCTTAGAAGGGCTCATTCTAGGCTGATGTCAATGAGGCACGTAAGGCACAAAATTCAAGGAGGAGTTCCTCTCAGAGTCATGCACTTGAGCCCTGTATGCTTCATTCCTTTACTCTAGTCAGACCTGTGCCTTAGTGTTCTTGTGTATAAAATGGGGATAAAAATAATGACTTTCTGTCTTTTTTTTTTTGGTGAGGATTAATGAAATTGAGGATTAATATAATTTACACGCATAAAAATATTTAAAACAGTACTTGCCTCACAGTAAGTTCTAGTTCAAGTGAATTATAATTAAAGTTTAGTTTCTTTATTATTCACTCACATAGAACAGTCATAATCCTGCTTAAAGAAATGGAACTCTGAAAGCTAACTTTTTTTTTTTCCAGGAGAACAAAAGAATACTTTATGGCTTTTTATGAGCTTTTATGAGCTTTCTTTAATAAGAAGATGCTGACATCTCCTTTTAAGTCATCGTCTTCTAAAGTTCTCCCAACAGAAGCCGCTGTTGGGAAGCCACTGGGCATCCGTCTTAGGGATAGGGCCTGGATGGTGGGGCTCTGGCAAAGGTTGACCTGCACAAAAGGGTCAGGCCAGGGGCAGGCTTCCTTGTGACTCAACTTTTCTTTTCTTCCCCTTCAGAGGCACGAGGTGGGAGTGGGGGAATCCCAGCTCCTATTTAATGCCAGCTTTTATTCAGTTCCTTTTGAGCATTCCCTCCTACCCACACTTCCTCCCACTCATATCTCAAAATATTAACGCCTGAGACAGAAAGTGAATTCTGAGGCTTTTAAGTAAAGACTTCAAAAATGTCTGTCATGTACCTTTATATATTTGTAAATTGTTTAAAATGTAACAGAGCTGGTGTATTGTGTACAGATTGGTGATGATGTCTAACAGCTATATTGTCACATCTACAATATAGGCCAGTGCTTCACGAGAACCAAGGCAATCATGATTAAAAGCTGATCAACTAATATTTTTATGGCTTAATTTGTTTCTTTAATAATGAATGTGCCATCAGACAACCTGAGTCAATAAATATGGGTTAGGACTTTGCCATTTTTTGCTTTAGAAGGAGGAATATGAACTCTGCACTGTATGTTTATAGGTACATACCCTGGTGTGTATGCCTAAGTAGAACATATATCACCCATTTTTATTTTCAAAAATAAGTGGTGTTGATGAAGCCTCCATCAATTTGTGGGGGTGATGCATGGAGTATCCATTTGTGACTCTTCCACCGTCTGCATCTGGGAAGACAGTGCTTTGGCTCCTGATGGCACTCTCCTGCTGTTTATTAACCATAAACATTTAAGAACGTTCTGTGATCCAGAGTTCAGAGCCTTTGGAAGCCTTTGCTGGAGAATGCACTGCACACTGGGCTGGCCTGAGATGGTTGTTTTTACTGTTCCACAGACAAGTTTTCTCTCACCCTCGTTGTCTACCACTAGTTTCGCTCGGAAGAGCAGCAGCTTCTGCGTTCCCCTGCGAATAGGTCTTTGCTTGCTGTGATAGCATGGTGCTCTCGTGAGCATCCATGGTGAGCTGGTAGATCACAGTCATTTGTGGTGATGGTGGACCTGTCTTATCTTTCACAGATGGTTCAAATATGAAACTCATGAAAGTGTCCACGTTGGATTAGCATCTTGGCATGATTATAAATGTTAATGGCAACCATCCCTGTTATTTAGGCCAGGGTGTCCCCACTATTTTGATCATTCAGTCCGTTAGTAAAAAAGCAGTCCATTCACTCAGGGTATGACAGTGGTTCTCAAAGGGGATGTTTTTGCATGCCTGGGGAACAATTGACAGCATCTGAAGACATTTTCTTTATTACAACTGGGGAGGAGAATGTATTACTGATATCTAGTGGGTAGAGGCCAGGGATGCTTCTAAACATACTGGATGCATAGGGCACTCCCCCCCAACCCCCAAACAAAGAACTATGTCACCTCAAATGTTAATAATGCTGAGACTGAGCAGCCCTAATATATAAATTGAACCATAGGAAATTGCACATAATTTCTAACTATACATATTAGAGTGAACCATATGAAATGCTGATGTTCTCTCAGTTTCTATTTACAGAAATGGTAGTTTCATACATTTCAGCATAATTTATGAAATTATAGATTGTATAAATTATTCTACCAATGAATATTTACATTATAAAATTCACAAAATAGGCTCTTTGGGAGTCTATGCCAATAAATATAGTTTCAGCATTTTTGTATTGTATCCCTGTGGATCATTTTGCACATAACCCCTTTTGGAAAGTACTGCTCTAGACTGTAGTTTAATCTGGAGTTTGGTGTGATGGCCATTGACTTACTAGGCTAGACTCTCTTATAGTGTGTTCTTTGGTATACGTAAGGGTTCTTCATGGTATCTGGGGGTAACTAGCTGCTGTTTATAGGGTTCAGTTCAGTTCAGTTCAGTCACTCAGTCATGTCTGACTCTGCGACCCCATGGACTGCAGCACAGGCTTCCCTGTCCATCACCAACTCCTGGAGCTTGCTCAAACTCATGTCCATCGAGTCAGTGATGCCATCCAACCATCTCATCCTCTGTCGTCCCCTTCTCCTTCTGCCTTCAATCTTTCTCAGCATCAGGGTCTTTTCCAGTGAGTCAGTTCTTTGCATCAGGTGGTCAAACTATTGGAGTTTCAGCTTCAGCATCAGTCCTTCCAATGAATATTCAGGACTGATTTCCTTTAGGATTGACTGGTTGGATTTCCTTGCAGTCCAAGGGACTCTCAAGAGTCTTGTCCAACACCAGCGTTCAGAAGCATCAATTCTGTAGAAATCTGAATCTGATCTTCTTTGCCACCTGAATTAGGGCAGCTCCTCCTTGCAAAGCTGAGACATTGAGTATCCATTTATATTGCATTTGAAGAGGGAGTTTAGCTGGCAGAAATGACACTCTGACATCCACTGCATGGGGAACTGATCTGCAGTGATCTTCTGCAGTCTCTTTTCTCTGGGTCCTTAGTGTGTAGCACGCCTGGCAGCTCAATAAGTGCTCTTTGAAATGAACTCCAGAGAACATTCTGCTTGGATGAAGGAGGACTTTGAATTCAAGTGAGGAGAGTCTTTTCTCTTAATAACATCCCCTGAAAAAAATCTGATATTCCCAAGTTTCTTATTTTTAGGGAAGTTTATATGCTATTTTTACTTTTTGGTTTATGAAGTGGTATTTATTAAGAACTCATTTGGGTGTGGGTGTTTCTGAACTTCTCTTTTGTGTTCTTGTCTGAAATGAATATGGATTGGTAAAAACAAAAGCTATCTCCCTGCATATGGTGGCATAGTGTGCACTGATCTTGTGAAGCATGTTGAAGAAACTCAGTGCCATCATCTTGGCACTCAAGCACTGGATAAATGTTAGACTTCTCCTAGAGGGCTTTTAAAAATACAGATTCATGATCTGGGAGAGGTTCTTAACATTAGTATTTTTTAAACAGTCCTCTGATGACTCTACCTTTCAGTCAGAGCTGAGACCACTGATTGAGAAGTTAAATATAATACATTTGTTTCCTGCGTCTTTTTAAAAATATAATTTACTATCTAGCACTTTATGTGAAAGTCTTTAATATCTATATTTAAGTGGGAAAACCCCACAAGATATGGATATATAGTATATGCATATCATATGTATATGCAGAGTATATGCATAGTGTGTATATATATATATATACGAGATGGACAATGACACATATGTATATTCAGGAAAGAATTTATGAAGAGATGTACCCAAATTTTTAGGACTTATCTCTTGGGTGGGATTTCGAGTTTGGTGTCAAAAGGAGACTCACTAATTGTCCAGTTTACATTTTTTTCCCCCAAGAGCATATTAAAAAAAGGACAAAAACAACAGATGACACCCTACGAATTTTCATTCTTTATTTCTTCATATGAGTCTTTTTCTAAATACTGCATTGTAGGTCTCTCATTCTGTTGGCACTGCATTGACATCATTTCTTTGGAAATTTGTTGAAGAGAATGTTAAATTTTCATTGGGGAAAAGCTGGTTAGCTCTCTCCTAACAACCTCTTCAGCAAGATTCTGATGTATTATTAAAACAATGCCTTTTTTGTTTCAAATTCTTTATGGGCAAGCATATTATATGAAAGAACTGTTTATCACAATGGTCTGGAATAATCACTACTGACATTTTTATGAGTCACAGCAAAATTCAAATAATGTCTGTGCGATGGAATGCACAGTAAAAGGGACTCAAACGTATAGAATCAGGGTGTCAGGAATAGTGTTCCATATTAGAGTTCCTCCACTGAGATGGATATCGTCTTTAAAGTTTCTGCTGATTTCAATGTTCCAGTAACATTGATGAAATCATTCTGGGGAAGCCTGCCTTACAGTCCTCTGAGAACAGTCGATTAAATGCATATATTGTGTAGTGAGGAAACTTAAGAGTTTGCAAAGCCCTTCTCATTTTCCTGTTACTCTATGTAGAAAGACGAATGTATGTGATTTTGCTGCAATGATTCTGTTAACTAAGGAATGTTTACAAGTGAAAAAATACCATCGCGATGGGGAATTCTTTCATGGCTGACTTGTTTCATGTTGTCATGAGGAGTCAGAGTTTCTGACAAATGCCATATAACCTGGGCTAGCTCACATAGGTTATCTGTGCTTTTTTAGATTCAGATAACCTTTTCTTGCATCCTCTGAAGTGGCTGAATTAAGGGCCTTGTTTTCCTTGATCCAGCACCAAGCAGTCTGGTCCAGTTCCTTTTTGTCCAGTGTTATAGATGTCACATCTGTGTAGAATAATGGAACTGACAATGGTGAGCGTTCTGGACGGGCTCAGGCATTTACAGGAGGCATTATAGCCTTTGCTCCTCATGGAAACCCTGAAAAACGATTGAAAGTTCCAAGGGCAGAACCCATGTCTCAAATGTTGACAACCTGTGCAGTTCGGTGCACACAGTAGGCTTTCAGGAAGCATTCAACATCTCTTTCCAAAGATGCCTAATACTGAGTTCTTTCAACATCATGCTCTCTCTCTTTAAAAAGGTGCTAATTTCTTCAATGGGCTTCCCTGTGGCTCAGTGGCAAACAATCCACCTGCCAATACAGGAGATGCGGGTTCGATCCCTAGGTTGGGAAGATGCCCTGGAGAAGGAATTGGCAACCTATTCTACTATCTGGTACTATTATCTGGGAAATCCCATGGACAGAGGACCCTGGTGGGCTACAGTCCATGGTATTGCAAGAGTCAGTCATGACATAGTAACTAAACAGCTGATTCTTAAACCTTTCTAGCTTTTGTCTATTATTGAAACAATGCGTAGTGGCCTTCCCTAGTGTCCTTGGAGTTCTATCAATAAATAAGGTTTGCATGGATTTTTCTGACTTGCTGAAGGACAACTGTGGTTATTAATACTGGGAATCTAATTTGAAATTTTTACATGGTTTCTAGGACTGAAGACAATAAAATCCTATCTCTTTTCAAGATAGATGTTTATATTTATAATAAATCTTCTGAGATTTTTTGCTCAAAATGGGAAGCTTCTGCTTACTTTTTAGACTTAATCAATTCCTCCTACAGTTTCCCAGCAAAGATTTGTTCTTTGGGGTGAGATTTCTACAAAGAAATCAACGTCAAATGAAATTATTAAAAGAAAAATAAAATGTTTAAATCATACGTTTTGATGTTGAACATCATGATGATTTCAATGAATAAAAACTGACAAAGGACAATGTTTGCTTTATTATTGATTCAGCATGTAGAGTCCAGTTGGATTGCAGAGCACCTCACTTTATGGGTTAAGTTCTTTATGTGAAATATAGAACCATGGATCCTTTGTATTTTAGGGTGATTCTCCCCTTTAACCTTGGGAGTATGCCTCTTAGGGTTTGGGATGAACAGAGTTATGCTTGACATCAGTCTCAGTGCTGTTTGTTTGTTTGCTTTGGTTAAACATAGGAATTTACTCAGCCAGGAACTTTTATTGTTGGTTTTCTTCAATGGACTACTTTCTTTGCCAGGCTCCAAGATTCTGCCCCTTCTAGTTTTTCTCCAAGTGATCATTAAAATTACCTGGAGTACTTAAGATTCCTAAGATCTTTCCTTGGCAACAGGATTTTAGTTTGTTGTTGTTGCTCAGTCACTAAGTTGTGTCCAGCACTTTGTGGCCCCATGAACTGCAGCACGCCTGGCTTCCCCGTCATTCACTATCTTCCGGAGTATGCTCAGACTCATGTCCATTGAGTCGATGATGCCATCCAACCATCTCATCCTCTGTCGCACTCTTTTCCTCTTGCCCTCAATCTTTGGCAGCATCAGGGTCTTTTCCAATGAGTTGGCTCTTCGCATCAGGTGCCCAAAGTATTAGAACTTCAGCTTCAGCATCAGCCCTTCCAATGAATATTCAGGACTAATTTCCTCTGGGATTGACTGGTTTGATTTCCTTGCAGTTCAAGAAACTCTTAAGAGTCTTCTCTAGCACCACAGTTCGAAAGCATCAGTTTTAGTTAGCCTAGGATATTTTTGTCATCAAAAGTTTATAGCCCTGTGGTTATACCATCATGCCTAGGGCAGGCAGTTGGTAGACCTAGAGATAACCAGGATGGTAGAAGTGGGGAAAAGAGAGGGGAGACCAGAGGAATTGGATATTTCACTCCTGTGAGGACCCAGGAGTTCCATAGTACCTCTCTAATTTAAGGAAAGGCTGGGCAAAATTGTGTTTACCTTTTGAACAGCCCAGTGTATGTTTATACATGTGGATGTTCATATACATGCTTGCATTTCAATAGCTGCCATTTGTTAAGCCCTGGTAGGCCGTATGCACTGTCTCATTTAATGCTATAACCATGGTTTTTTATTGTGGTGACAGAGTACATGACCGAATCTTTTATCATTAGCAAAGTATAATGTGTCTCTGACAAATTACTTTTGGCAAACGTTTTAATTCACAAAGGTCTTTTGCACAAATCTATGTATGTGTACACCAGGCAAACTTGTCAGAGATTTTGCAATGGACAAAAAAAAGATTACTATGTGTCTTATCAATGAAATGTTACCTGAAGCCTTCTGTATTCTTTCTTGCAAGTTATCTAATTTTCTAGAGGTGTGTGTCTTTTGTTATCTTTAACAAGGTTGCAGAAAACTGATGGTAAGACAAATTTTGTCTTATGGAGTCAACATTAACAAATCTTCCTTGTGGAAAAGGCCAGTTTAGTATCTATTTTTTGAATTCTATTATATGAATTATTAGTATATATAAGACAAAATTGTTCTTATGTATGTATCTGCTCTTTGACCTGATTCTAACATCATATTGGTTCTTTCATTATTTTAATGACTTCTATAAAACCTTTGAAATACATTCATTTTATATTCACATAAGAATTATCATTTGAACATTTAAAAAGATTATCCTTTAACTCATGTCATCCTTATAAAGCCTTATGAAAATATGTTAATATAACAGATGAGGAAAGTTCAGTCAGTGGATGGGATTAGGAACCCCTAATCATCCAGTTGATCTGGATGAATAGTTAGGAGTTTTTGGTTATGCTGGATCAGAGGATCTGGAACTCAGGCAATTTAGAGTGGAGGCTCAGAGAGGTCAAAGCCAGATAATTGGCACAAATTCAAAACCTGGTTCTAGGATGGAAAGGAAAGTGTCAAAGACTTAAACAAGCAGCAGGTGTGGGACATAGGGCAGATGAACTGAAAAGTTTGAATCTAGCAAAAGGGTGAGACAATCAGAAGCCCATGATCCAAGTAGAAATCTGACCAGACAGCATGCGTTGCTTCCAAAAAGTACGTCTTGATATGGCGTTTTAGCAGTCTTGTGTCAGAGTCATTCTGTGGTCCCGTGGCAGCAGGAAGCAGCCCCATCAGGGGCATTTAAACTAAGCATAAAATTGGAAACATCTGGCCCAGTGAAGGCGCTCATGGGTTGAGGCAGGCAGGGACTCCTGAAACCTGCGTCAGGACAATGGCCTTCAGCTGGGCTCAGCTGCAAGGAGTTGCATTGATTTTTTTTTTTCCCCAGAAAACTGCACACATTCCCCAATTCCCCATGGAGCTGACATTTTCTTAGCACCAGATTAATCAAACCGTGTTCAAAGTGAAAAAAACTTTTCTGGTCAAGCTAGTCTTAGTCTCTTGATAGTAGCAACTATTACCTGGTCTTTTTTATTTTTTCCCTGACTTTAAAGTACTCCTGAAGTTATGTTTGCCGCCCTTCTAATTTGTAAGCTAGATAGGTAGCTTGATAGCTTTTTTTTTTTTTTGGTAGGTTTTTGTTTTTTGGGGTTTTTTGGCAGCTTTCATTATCTGCTACAATCAGGAAATGGTGATGTTTTGGAAGTAATTTATGAAATAGTGGTGATTTGGTAATTACTTTTTGGGGTAGGACAATCTTTGTGTTAAAGCAGTCCTTCTCACAGCTTTGATCAGTTACATTACAAAGGGAAAAAGTGATTCCAGATTTGCCCTGCATGGCTGGTAAGAATCTGTGAATGATAGTTTTAATAGAAGACGTTGAAAGTGACTTGGGTGCCTCATTCTGCACCATTATCCAAGGATGCAGCCACTGTTTTACATTAATTTCTTGTTTTAACTATATAAAATCTTGCTAAGTTAGCTCATCATGATTAAAATGAACTTTAATCAGAACTGTCATAAATTTGCTAATTATTTTGTGTGCTCAGGTTTTAACCTCTGCTCAGAACTTCAAGCTTTATTTAAACTCTAGGGTGTTTAGTACAAGTATAACTTTTCCCAATCTTCTTTAATCAGAAACCTAAGTAGCTAATAGCTAACTAGTAGATTAGCTTATTAGTTTTTTGCATTACATAATGTCTATTTCAGGAGAAGGCAATGGCAACCCACTCCAGTACTCTTGCCTGGAAAATCCCATGGACGGAGGAGCCTGGTGGGCTGCAGTCCATGGGGTCACTAAGAGTTGGACATGACTGAAGCAAATTAGCAGCAGCAGCAGCAGCAGCAATGTCTATTTCGTTCCTATATATGCTGGATGTCTCTGTACTAAGTTGTTTGCAATGTGATACAATTTATTCTTATCCTGTGATTTGACTCACAGATTCCCTAGAACTCAGGTTATGTAGACACAGTGAAGGTCTCCTGTAAAGAAGAAAAGTAACCCTTTTATAACTGATACGCCAAGAAACTGATAAGAAGTCCCTGGTTATTCATAGGTATGATTTATATTGCCCCCAAATAGGTGGAACTTGGCTGTACTCATCAAAGGACTGTAACTTCTTTTATTTTCAAAGTAATGGATTTTGTAGACAATAATGGCTGATTTGCTACAGAAACATTGTGCTCGTGTATCATGGTCTAGTTTGTGGATCAAATTTTGAAAAAAATATTTAAGAGAAAATTGCAAAATGCAAAAAGGATTAAGACTTTTGGGTTAGGGTATGAATTCAGTCAATTTAAAACATATCACTCTATGTGTAATTGAAAGTTATTCACTCAGTCGTATCCAACTCTTTGTGACCCCATGAACTGTAGCCCACCAGGCTCCTCTGTCCAGGGAATTCTCCAGGCAAGAATACTGGAGTGGGTTGCCATTTCCTTCTCCAGGGGATCTTCCCAACCCAGGGGTTGAACTCAGGTCTCCTGCATTGCAGGCAGACTCTTTACCGACTGAGGCAGCCTGGTGCAATTGGTCTGTTAATATCTAAAAACTGTTTTTGATATAACTTTTACCAGAGGGTGGTCATATCATATAAATTTTCAGAAGGACAAGCTTTCTGTTTGCCAATCAGTATGATTTGTGTGTGTGCATTCACTACTCAGTCGTTTCCGACTCTTAGCAAATCCGTGGACTGTAGCCCTAAAGGCTCCTCTGTCCGTGGAATTCTTAGGCAAGAATACTGGAGTGGGTTGCCATTCCCTTCGCCAGGGGATCTTCCTGACCCAGGGATTGAACCTGGGTCTCCTGCATTGCAGGCAGATTCTTTAAATGACAATAAACAAAAATACCATAATAAGTAACACAAGAGCCTGTGCTTTTACTGGAGCAGTTTATGACCTATATAGCAAGGCAGACTATACAGACAAAAAATTCAGAGGAAAAAATATTCAAGGATTGTTAGTATTCTAGAAATTGAACGCAAATTGGGAAAGCATCTTAAAAGATGCCTTGGTTGAACATTTTTTTCTTATCTTTGTTTATGTTACTCCTCTGAAATAGCTCCTAATTGGGTGATTTCTTTGCAGCCCTGTGCGTGGTTTGGAATGAGAACGGTATTTGAAATTGATAGGTCTGAGCTTGAATCTTAAATCCATCATTTTGTAGTGAATTATGTGATTTTGTGTGTGTGCTTGTGTTAACATTGCTGACATTGAGGCCCACAATCAGAACACCACCTATCACCTCATGACAAAGAAATTTCAATAATCTCATAACTGCTTGGCACTTTAAACCCATCTTCCTGATCCTACACACACAGCCTGAGCTTTGAGCCATCCACATTTCCAGGGGTTGTCTGTGATATTTATTTATTTTTTAGCTTTGTTGAGTTTAGTTATTTTACAGTGTTGTGTTAGTTTTTGCTGTACAGTAATATGAATCAGCTATATGTATACATACATCCCCTCTTTTTTTGAATTTCCTTCTCATTTAGGTCACCATAGAGCACTGAGTGGAGTTCCCTGTGCTGTACAGTAGGTTCTCATTAGTTATATATTTAATACAGACGGAGGAGCCTGGTAGGCTGCAGTCCATGGGGTCGCTAGAGTCGGACACGACTGAGCGACTTCACTTTCACTTTTCACTTTCATGCACTGGAGAAGGAAATGGCAACCCACTCCAGTGTTCTTGCCTGGAGAATCCCAGGGACGGCGGAGCCTGGTGGGCTGCAGTCTATGGGGTCGCACAGAGTCGGACATGACTGAAGCGACTTAGCAGCAGCAGCAGCAGTATGTATATGTCAGTCCCAATCTCCCAGTTCACTCCCCACCCCCTTCTTCTGTCTTTGGTGTCCATGCTTTTGTTCTCTGTATCTGTATCTCTATTTCTGTGTTGCAAATAGGTTCATCAGCACCATTTTTCTAGATTCCACACATATGTGTTAATATATAATACTTATTTTTCTTTTTCTGACTTACTGCATTCTCCAGGACAGTCTCTAGGTCCATCTGTGTCTCTGCAAATGGCACAGTGCGTTCCCCTTCATGGCTGAGTAATACTCCATTGTATATATGTGCCACATCTTCTTTATCCGTTCCTCCACCGACGGACATTTAGGTTGCTTCCATTTCCTGGCCGTTGTAAAAGTGCTACAACAAACATTGGGATGCATGTATCTTTCAAAATTATGGTTTTCTCTGGGTATATGGAGTTATCGTTACGATTCTCTGCCTTCGCACTTACTGTGGTGAGGCAAAATAAAATTAACATTAGACTGAGCTCTTTGAAAGCTTTTATACCTTGTGTCTCAGTGCCTGAAAGGTGCCTAGAACATGATAGATGTTGTATATACATTAGTTGACCAACTTTGAATTAGAAAACCTGGATAGATACCCAAGCTTGTTTTCAGCTAAGTGTCAAGCCTCTTCTGAGAGAATTGGTTTAGAAACATCACAATTTAGAGTGAGAGATAACTTTCCTATTGGTAAAACGAGGGGCCGAGGCAAGATACATTTCTCCAAGATGTCTTGCGGTTGTATTAATGAAAAATGATCTCTCCCTCCTCCAAACCTCTGTAACCTATTTTCATTTACCCTTCCTTTTTATTAATGTTTCAGCCCTGGCTGGACTGTAAGCTCCTGCGGTGCAGGGACTTTGTGTGAACATGGATTGTATTTCCTCTAGCACCTGCCTGGAGCCTTAAATATACAAGGCACGCTGGGAGCTTTTTGGTGAGTGTTCGGATGGACAGTGGAGCTTGTGCCCCGAGGCACTTTGTTAGCCTCTGAGCTGGGGCTTGTCATTCTTTAGTCTCACCCAGGGCACTGGGTCTGGGCAATGGCACCTCTCAGCTCCTTAGATATTGCAACCTTGCTTTTCTTTATTCTCCTTATGCCTACAGCAAGAGGGAGGCAAGAGAAGTTTTTCTGTCTTCTCTGCCGTCTGCACGCAAGGCTTTTTAAGATGAAGGGGGAGACGCTTCGTTTCCCCTATTGGAGGCAGGAGAGAATCTGGTGGAGAGAAGGCTCGGAAGTGAGCCAGCAGTGACATGGGGAAGCCTTCTCGTGCTCCCCAGAATCTTGGGGCCAGGCTTTTTTATCTTCTGGATCAGCTACAAATTATCAAAATGCCCACAGGCATCATAAGGCAGATTTGCACGTTGATTTGGATAATTAAAAGCTGTTTCCAGCAACAAGTTTGTATTCAAGCCATTGGCAGTCTTCAGGTGAAACAGTCTTCTTATCATTAGGGTTAATTCTAAGAAGCTGAAGAAAATGGGTTCGCAAGCTTTGAGACTAGGGGTTGGAAGGGAGAGGAAAGCAGTAACCAAATAATAACTAGTCACTACCAGTCTGCCAGGCCAGGCCACTGTGTGCAATGGACCCCAAACAAGCCTGATGAGAAGCCCCTTTTGGGGTACACATGCTCAGGGCTCTCTCCCTGGAGCTTCAGATGCAGGGGTTCTGTGGTGGGGTGGGAATTTGGCTTTTTAACAAGCACTCCCAGGTGATCCTGATGGTGAAGGTGAGAAACGCTGCCTATCCTTAGGTATTTAAAGAAGCCAGTTTGCAGCGGTCGTGTGGGAGAGCGCAGGTTCGAATGGAGGCCGGAGCAGTGGCAGTATAGCCCTGGTCCTCATCACACCACGTGAAGTTGGGGCTTGCTGTTTTCCCCATTGTGGAAGTTTGCTGATATGTGCCATTTTATTTGAAGATAGAAGTAAGTGAATTTCTCATAAATTATTTGATGAGTATATCAGAAGCTTCCAGCAAATGTGAAATAAATTCTCCCCCGATTTCCTTCTTGTCCTGGGCTTTATATTTAAATTTGGCTCAGGCAGCCTCTAGAGTGGTGTGGTGGTGAGGTATTTTGGCTACTCAAATTAATTAAACAAGATTTATTAAGATTCAGTAGGTTCCAGGTCTTTGCCAGGCAAACAAATGATGCCTCTTAGGCTTCACAAACTCCTTGAGATGTAGTATTATTCTCATCCTTATGGTGAGATGGGCAGGGAAGCACAGAGAGATGACCAGCTGGCTTGAGGTCACGCACCAGCCAGTGAGTCCCTGGTTTGGATACCCTCTGCTGTGTGCTGGGGAGGGTGTCTCCAGTAGTTGCTCTGTATGTACCCTTGGGATTCTTTTTTATAGAATGCACCTCTCTCTCATTTCTTGTTAAAAATGGTTTTTTATATTGGTCTGTATTTTACAACTTACAAAGTCCTTTCAATGTCAAGTTTTATGTGATCCCACAACAATCCTGTGAGGCAAGATTTATAAATGAGAAAACTGAGTCTTAAAAACGTAATGACTTGTCCAAGAGTGGCAGTTAACCCTTTTATTTTACTTATCTTTAAAAGAATTAAGTGTTCTGCATCAGTTCAGTTCAGTCACTCAGTCGTGTCTGACTCTTTGTGACCCCATGCACTGCAGCACGCCAGGCCTCCGTGTCCATCACCAACTCCTGGAGCTTACTCAAATTCATGCCCTTTGAGTCAGTGATGCCATCCAACCATCTCATCCTCTGTTGTCCCCTTCTCCTCTTGCCTTCAATCTTTCCCAGCATCAGGGTCTTTTCAAATGTGTCAGTTCTTCACATCAGGTGGCCAAAGTATTGGAGTTTCAGCTTCAGCATCAGTCCTTCCAATGAATATTCAGGACTGATTTCCTTTAGGATGGACTGCGTAGGTAATAAATATATATGGCACAAGTTTCCATCGGTACAAAGAATAATGGTAAAAGCCAGGTGCCCAAGTATTACTAGCCACCATGTTGCCTTCCCCAGAAGGAAAGCCAGCGCTGGAAGCAGCTCTGCAGACCCTAAGCTTGTGGTTTCCCCACTGCTCTGTAGCTCCCTCCAGTAACTTTCAGGAACCTTCTGTCTGTAGTTTTCACTGTGGTTTGATTACTCAAGGGTCTAGTATTTTCACTGCAGCAACTTAGTCCTATAGATAAAATAATATAGTGCCTCTTGCTTTGACAATCTTTTCTCACCATGTCTACCCACCCCCAGCAGGCACTGATGTACGGAACATGTACATTCAACTGTGGGTAGTCACAAAGAATTTTCTTCCAAAATAAGAAGAAGGGATGGGGGGTAATGCTGTTCTTGTCTGCTGTGACCATTGCAGACATTAGGAAAATATAGACAGTGGAAAGATAGGATACTGAAAGATGAACTGCCCAGTCCAATATGCTACTGGAGAACAGTGGAGAAATAACTCCAGAAAGAATGAAGAGACGGAGCCAAAGCAAAAACAACACCCAGCTGTGGATGTGACTGCTGGTGGAAGTAAAGTCTGATGTTTTAAAGTACAATATTGCATAGGAACCTGGAATGTTAGGTCCATGAATCAAGGTAAATTGGAAGTGGTCAAACAGGAGATGGCAAGAGTGAACATCGACATTTTAGGAATCACTGAACTAAAATGAACTGGAATAGGTGAATTTAACTCAGGTACCATTATATCTACTACTGTGGGCACGAATCCCTTAGAAGAAATGGAATAGCCATCATAGTCAAAAAAAGAGCCTGAAATGCAGTACTTGGGTGAAATCTCAAAAATGACAGGATGATCTCTGTTCATTTCCAAGACAAACCATTCAGTATCACAGTAATCCAAGTCTATACCCCAACCACTAATGCTGACATTGAATGGTTCTTTGAGAACCTACAAGATCTTCTGGAACTAACATCCAAAAAAAAAAAAGATGTGCTTTTCATCATAGGGGGCTGGAATGAAAAGGTAGGAAGTCAAGAGATACCTGGAGTAACAGGCAAATTTGGCCTTGGAGTACAAAATGAAGGAGGGCAAAAGCTAATAGAGTTTTGCCAAGAGAATGCACTGGTCATAGCAAACACCCTCTTCCAACAACACAACAGAAGACTTTACACATGGACATCACCAGATGACTGATACTGAAATCAGATTGATTATATGCTTTGCAGCCAAAGATAGAGAAGCTCGATGCTGCTGCTGGTGCTGCTAAGTTGCTTCAATCGTGTCCGACTCTGTGCAACCCCATGGACTGCAGCCTACCAGGCTTCTCCGTCCATGGGATTCTCCAGGCAAGAACACAGGAGGGGGTTGCCATTTCCTTCTCCAATGCGTGAAAGTGAAGTTGTTCAGTCATGTCCAACTCTTAGCAACCCCATGGACTGCAGCCTACCAGGCTCCTCCATCCATCCAGTCAGCCAAAACAAGACTAGGAACTGACTGTGGCTCAGATCATGAACTCCTTATTGCCAAATTCAGACTTAAATTGAAGAAAGTAGGGAAAACCACTAGACCATTCAGATATGATCTAAATCAAATCCCTTATGATTGTATAGTGGAAGTGACAGCTAGATTCGAGGAATTAGATCTGATAGAGTGCCTGAAGAACTATGGACAGAGGTTCATAACATTGTACAGGAAGCAATGATCAAGGTCATCCCCAAGAAAAAGAAATGTGAAAAGGCAAAATGGTTGTCTGGGGGGGCTTTACAAATAGCTCAAAAGAGATGCAATAAAGGCAAAGGAGAAAAGGAAAGATATACCCATTTGAATGCAGAGTTCCAAAGAATAGCAAGGAGAGATAAGAAAGCCTTCCTCAGTAATCAATGCAAGGAAATAGAAAAAAATAGAATGGGAAAGACTAGAGCTCTCTTCAAGAAAATTAGAGATACCAAGGGAACACTTCATGCAAAGATGGGCACAATAAAGGACAGAAATGGTATGGACCTAACAGAAGTAGAAGATATTAAGAAGAGGTGGCAGGAATACACAGAAGAACTATACAAAAAGATCTTCAGGACCCAGACAACCATAATGATGTGATCACTCACCTAGAGCCAGACATCCTGGAATGTGAAGTCAAGTGGGCCTTAGGAAGCATCGCAATGAACAATGGATGGAATTCCATTGGAATGACGGAATTCCAGTTGAGCTCTTTCGAATCCTAAAAGATGATGCTGTGAATGAGCTGCACTCAATATGCCAGCAAATTTGGAAAACTCAGCAGTGGCCACAGGACTGGAAAAGATCAGTTTTCATTCCAATCCCAAAGAAAGGCAATGCCAAAGAATGTTCAGCACAATTGCACTCTTCTCACGTGCTAGCAAAGTCATGCTCAAAATTCTCCAAGCCAGGTTTTAACAGTATGTGAACCATGAACTTCCAGATGTTCAAGCTGGATTTAGAAAAGACAGAGGAACCAAAGGTGACATTGCCAATGTCTGTTGGATCATCAAAAAAGCAAGAGGGTTCCAGAAAAACATCTACTTCTGCTTTATTGACTATGCCAAAGCATTTGACTGTGTGGATCACAGCAAACTGTGTAAAATTCTTCAAGAGACAGGAATACTAGACCACTTTATCTGCCTCCTGAGAAATCTGTATGCAGGTCCAGAAGCAACTGTTAGAACTGGACATGGAACAATAGACTGGGTCCAAATTGGGAAAGGAGAATGTCAAGGATGTGTATTGTCACTGTGCTTATTTAACTTATATGCAGAGTACCTCATGAGAAATGCTGGGCTGGATGAAGTACAAGCTGGAATCAAGATTGCTGGGAGAAATATCAATAACCTCAGATATGTAGATGACACCACCCTTATAGCAGAAAGTGAAGAAGAACTAAAGAACCTCTTGATGAAAGTGAAAGAGGAGAGTGAAAAAGCTGGCTTAAAACTCAACATTCAGAAAACTAAGATCTTGTCATCCAGTCCCATCACTTCATGGCAAATAGATGGGGAAACAATGGATACAGTGACAGACTTTATTTTCTTTGGCTCCAAAATCACTGCAGATGGTGGTGACTGCAGCCATGGAATTAAAAGACACTTGCTCCTTGGAATAAAAGCTATGACCAACCTAGATAGCATGTTAAAAAGCAGAGACATTACTTTGCCGACAAAGGTCCATCTAGTCAAAGGTATGATTTTTCCAGTAGTCATGTATGGATGTGAGAATTGGACTGTATAAAGAAAGCTGAGCACCAAAGAATAGATGCTTTTGAACTATGGTGTTGGAGAAGACTCTTGAGAGTCATTTGAACTGCAAGGAGATCCAACCAGTCAAACCTAAAGGAAATCAGTCCTAAGTAGTCTTTGGATGGACTGATACTAAAGCTGAAACTCCAATACTTTAGCCACCTGATGCAGAGAACTGACTCCTTGGAAAAGACCCTGATGCTGGGAAAGATTGAAGATGGGAGAAGAAGGGGATGACAGAGGATGAGATGGTTGGATGGTATCACTGACTCAATGACCATGAATTTGTGTAAGCTCCAGGAATTTGTGAAGGAAGGGAAACTGGGCGTGCTGCAGTCCATGGGATTGCAAAGAGTTGGACACGACAGAGCTGCTGAACTGAGGCAGTGGAAAGAGCTTTGGAATAGAGCTTCTCTATGTTTTCATTCAACCAGCTGGGCATGATCTTGGGCCAATTACCTGATCCTTTCTGATCCTCAGTCTCTTCCTCTGTGAGATGTTGGATGGATTTTGAGGAGGAAATGAGATTTATGAGAATAGGTCCTGGTTCTCAATACCTGTCCCCTTAGTCACATGAAATTGTGTTAGAAGTGCTTTTCCCCCTGGTTTAACCAAAAATGCTTGATATTTTTTCTTGTTCACTGGGCTTCCCAGGTGGCACTTATGGTAAAGAACCCTCCTGCCAATGCAGAGATAAAAGACATGGGTTCCATCCCTGGGTTTCGAAGATCCCCTGGAGGAGGATCTTGTTCACAGCCATCCTTATAAGCATTTACAAGAAAGCGGTGCTATCTATGTGTGCGTCTTTTTTCAGCATGGAATTTGGTCCTTCAACTCTTGGATAGAGGTGACCTATCAGATTAATGTCATCTCCTGTGTGGTCACCCTAAGAAGGTTCCTCCCAATTTCTCCATTTATCTTGACTGCGGCTCCCTATTTATTGCTTTATCCTTGCCTTTGTGAATTTCACTCTAAGGACTGTTGAGCACATTTATTGGCTTCTTTGCTTGATGTTGCTTATCTCCCTCATTAGAATGTAAGCTCCCTTAAGGTAGAGGACGTATTTACTTTATTCACTGGTGTTTATCCAGTAGCAGCACAGTGCCTGGCACTGGCTTGGTGCCACTGATACCAGCTGCTTTCTTTGACTTCTAACCGTAAGCAAGATAGAATGAGTGACTGAAAAAAAAAAAAACACACACACACACACAACGCAGTGTTGACAGTTGCAAGTTAAGTTTTATTTCAGGCAAAGTAAGGACTATAACCCTGGCAGACAGCATTTCAGACAGCTCTGAGAAACTGCTCCAGAGAGGTAGGGGGAAGGTGAATATATGAAATTTTGGTGAAGGGAGAGTACGTGCAGTTAGTCACATATTTTTGAAGAGGGTTGCTGCTAATCACGAGGATCGGACCTCACCATGAAGGATGTCAGTGCTTTTCTAGATAAGGAGATGCAAGAATTGGGCTCATAACATCTTCTGAAAATATCTGACCATATGAGGACCTGTTCTACCAGTTTTTCCCAGAGCACAGAGTGCCTCATTCCTGATCTCCACCCTGAACTCCTTTCAGAGAGTGCTGAAGGTCACCTGCTTTAGCAGCTCCTAATTCGACCCTTGTGAAGCAGACAGCAAAGCACACATTTGTAGTTGGCATAAGGAAAGATAAATTTCTTACTTCTCACTGCTATAGGCATGAATCTTGAAGCTATTTCCCTGAAGAATAGAACTCAGTATTGATAAGGGACAGTAGTTCTAAAGTAACCCTGCTGGTCGTGAACCACTGTATACACACACAGCCTCGAGTAAATTCCAGGCACTGATTAGCTTAATAATGACATAATTACATTAAAGCAGTTGATTAACATGAACTCATGAAGCATTTTTTCTGGGCCTTATCTATCACTGATTTATTTAGAAAAATATATTTCTCATCTTTGAATGGTCTACTATGTGAGCATAATTATCCTTTCTGGAATATCAATTTTTATAAAAGTCTTCATTTTACTTCCCTTCCAAGCCAGACCAGAACCTGCTTAATGTGCACAGGCTGGAACCACTGGGGAGTGTTTATGGCCAATACTTCCTGCAGTCACACTTTGTTCCCCAAGTAATGAGAAAACTGGAAAGTGGCTGATAAGTTGATTTAATCATTTCTGCCCTTGCTTGGCCTATGACGTCAGCTCCTTTCTAGAAGTATTCATACCAGCCTTAATCCATAAGGTGTAGCATAATACATAACCTATTGTAGGCTCCTGGTCAGAATGTTTTAAATGAATGAATGGTATTTATTTCATATTCTTGTTTATTGTTAAGCCTGTTTAGCATTAAGCTCAACATATTCACATTTATCCAATGGCAATCGTCTTTTTTTCTCCTTTAAAAAAAAAAGGCAATCTTGTTAGTTTAGAGCCTATTTCAAGTTAGTCATCAACCACTGGTGCTGCTCCTGACAATCAGTGTTGACACTGTGTATGAGATATCTGAGAAGCAGCTCGTTAGACGCACTGTTCATTTATTTGCTGTGTGTTCACCAAGCACAGTTGTGATGGAGCCAGGTTGACATGGTTATAAGCGACTTGGAAACCTGTCACCAGTCTAGTGATGTGTCTCATCTTCCAGTGGCTCCATTTTATTCTTTCACTTGGAGAGCTTTTTAATGCGTAAAGTTCCAAGAAAACAGACCCTGGAAGGACAGCCACAGTGTAAGGTTGAGAGGCAGTAAGGGAAAGCATGGAGGTCCTTGTGGAGGTTTTGTGTTTTCTTTTTTCATTTCAGACTTGAAGGAAGAGAAACCACTCAAATAGGAAGGAACCTACTTTGGAGGCATTAAAGGAATGGATCTTGGGATTTTCACTGTAAGAAGTAGCATTATTACTCTGAAGATCAGGAAAATCATCCGGCAGCTACACACTCTAATTTTTGTCCGAGGTGTATGAGCTCCATTTTAGCTAATCCTCTGTTCCTCTGCTTTGTTGTCTTTTTTTTTTTGCACAGATTGTCCTTTTCTTTCACTTTCACGTGGCTCCACCACATGAAACAAAAATGTATAAAAAGAGGAAGCTAAGATGAATTGAGGCGTCTCATCTGCGGTCAGCCCACCTTCACTCCTTGAGAGTTTACTGTCCTTTGTTTGCCTAATAAGACTCTGAGCTGTAACTGAGCTATAATACTGGTCTGCCATTTCAAAGCATTGCTGCAGCAAGACAGAACTGAGGAAACATATCTTGATTTGTCTCCTCCCTCCTGAGCCTGCCCTATGCAAATTGGGTTATCCACAAAGGGGGCATGTTTGTTTCACCTGAGGTTCTCACTCTGGTCTGTGGATTTCCTTTTGTTCCATTTTCATGGGCTTTGCCCTTTCTTTGTCTTTTAGCCACCACCATTTTGACTCCTTTTTTTCTGTTCTAACTACCTAACGTTATCATGTACCATCAGAGCAAATAGTTAACCACTTATGAAGGAGAGTCTTGACTGGTAGTTGACCTTTTATGTTTAAATGTTCTCAACTAGTTTTTCAGGTCTTTGAGAGCAATGACCATGTCTTATCCTCATGCCTAGCAGAGCATCTCACACTTAGATAGGTCCTCATTTATCTATTGAGTCATATTGAGCACAATGTGTAGGGCAAGTACCATTTTTGATGCTAGAGATACAAATAAGCTGTTCTAATTATTATCAACAATTTAATGAAGGAGGCAGGTACAAAATTTAGTGAAAAACACTACAATTGAAACATCAAGTTTTTGTTTTTAACACTAACAATTCTTCATGATTAGAAAGTTTTTAAGTGCAGATTTTTAATGAAAATTAGTAAGCGTGAATCATTTAAGTTATGAAAAATTGTTCTTCCTTATTGTTTCTATGTTTACCTTAGGTAAATTCCCTGGATCTCCCCCAATTCTGTCTACCATGACTGTTATTTCCCAGCTGTTTCTGCAGTACTTAACTGCTTGGTATTAGTATATATACTGTGTAACATATATTCCAAATAATAGAAAGTTTTTTTATGCCTAACATTTCTCTGTTCTACATCAAACCATAGCATCCAGTGATATTGTTATTTAATACATACTTTTATTCCCTCATTGATTTTTCCAGATTGTCAGAAATCTTTAAAAGAATCCCTCTCCTATTAAACTAAGAGGCTAAGCACATCTAAGCCAGGAAATTATTGATAGTGTCCTAAGCCAACAGCAAAATTGTTTCTATTACATTGTAATAAATAATTTATTTTTTTTCTTAAGATTTTTTTTTCCTCCTGTGGAAAGATCTTTTTGCTATTTCCTCAGTGTGAAAATAACCCCTGGCTTATACATCATGACACTTTTCCCACTTGGTGGTAACTTTAACATTTAAAACCAGTAGGTTTTTTTTCACTAATTGGATAAGCATTCCCTTTCAAAATTCTTTTAGTTTAAAAAGAAAGTACAAGGAATATTAGCATTACTTAATACTAGGGCAAAAAGAACTTAAAGATATGAGTGTTGGTTTTTAATGACTGCATTAAGACACCTGATGCAAAATGATGCCCTTCAATTCTGTTTTTGGTTTTGTTTCATTTACATCCCTATCTCTGGAGAGGTGAGGATGACCTTTTAAGAAATAGGATAAGATTTGATTAATGTCTGCATGTTGTCTTAATGGAAAGAAAATGTGAAAATTCTCTGAAACCACTCACATGTACCTGGGTCCAGAAAAGGTGATTTCCTTGGGTGTCATCCATTGATGACATTGAACACCCTATGACTCTATGTGGAGAGCTGGTAATGGTTTTAGACTGGAGATTACTCCAGGATGACTGTTTGTCTTGATCCAGTGGGCTTCCCTGGTGGTTCAGCCGGTAAAGAATCCACCTGCAATGTGGGAGATCCGGGTTCGATCCCTGGGTTGGGAAGATGGGAAGGCATGGTGGAAGAACATGGCATGGCAACCCACTCCAGTAGTCTTGTCTGGAGTATCCCCATGGACGGAGGTGGGCTGCAGTCTAAGGGGTCACAAAGGGTCAGACACGACTGAGTGACTAAGCACACAGTGGGCCTAAGTTTGGTGATATTGGTGGTTGAGAAATGTTTTAGAAATTATGTCACTACCAGGGATATTTGAGTTCCTCTTTGGAAAGGAAAATACTCTGTATACTACTCAATTTACAAAATCTCCTGCCATTGAAAAAAATGGGCTTCACCACTATCCTGCTGATTGTATGAAGGTTGGAAGTGGTGGATAAAAAGCAGAAGGGCAGTCAGGGATTAGAAACTGGGTTTATCATCGTAATATTCTGCAGGAATTGAGGTTTGGTTTTTGGAAGAATCTGCTTAAAAAGAAGCTGGAGGCCTTGTGCAGTTATCTACAAATGCTTTGAAAATAATATTCTGAGATGCAAATTGCTATTTGCATGAAATAATTCTCATGTTAAAAACGTCTCTAAGATGCCTTAAGCAGTTACTTTAACTGTTGCTGCTAATGTCTTTTATTATGCAGTTCGGGAATGGAACTTTGTTAGTAGGACAAAGCATAAATACATTGGTGCTATTCCTCCAGACAACAATCACCTTTAGAATATTGTGGAATTCACACAAAACACAATGACTTTTGGAGCTGCTTTTCCTATTATTTAACCTCCTTGTCTTCTCATATTCCCTCTGTAATTTCCCAACAACTAAAAATTATAGCCATAGTAACAAAATGCTCATCCCAGACATAATTTCTCAAAGGCTGGCATGCTCTTGCTAACAAATTAAGGGCAGAAAAGAGAGAAGATAAGAAAGTTTGGACAGTGTTTATTTTTATTTGAACTTAAATTGGCTTGTAAATGAATATATATGCTTAATTTCTCTCCAGAGGGTTCAGGTGGTATCCAGAACAGTCAACATGTGTGGGAGAGATCTAAAATACGAATCTATGAAAGAAGGGAGTGACTAGGCCTGATAAATGTTATTTTTTCCCTTCTAAAGAAAAATGCTCAGTTAGACAAATATGTCATGCTATCCTTACAAAGAGGAGGTGATCAGTCGTGCAGTCTGATGCGAGAAGTTGGTCTTGTGGTCTGAAAACCTGGCCTGGAATTCCAGGGAATAGCCCTGGAAGCCCATGTTGACCTGAGCTTCTCATGCTACATTTCTAAATATGTTATCTGTAAAACAGGAATCTTTTAAGAGTATTTTTACTAAAGTTAGTTTAGCTTACATACATGAAAATGCTTGCCATTATACTTGGCACTTACTAGTAATCAATGAATTGAATCAGATCCTTTCTATGACTGGCCTCATGAGGGTCGATAGTAGAGGGGAAAAAAAAAAACAAACACATGTCAGAACATTCAAAGAAAGTCTTTGCTTTAAAGACTTCAAAGACTTCCTTCAAAGACTTTGCTTTAGAACATGGTATGCATATTCAAGAGATACTTGATGTATAGGTATCTTTGTACATCCATATCCATTTATCCATCTACCTATATATACCAGCTGTCTGCCCTCAGTTATGTCCAACTCTTTGTGATCCTCGAGGCTGTAGCCTGCCAGACTCCTCTGTCTGTGGCATTCTCCAGGCAAGAATACTGGAGTGGGTTGCCTTTTCCTTTTCCAGGGAATCTCCCCAACCCAGGGGTCAAACCCATGTCACCTGCATTGGCAGGTGGATTCTTTGCCACTGAGCCACTTGGGAAGTTGTATCAGCTATCAGAATGCATGCTAAGTAACCTCAGTCATGTCTGACTCTTTGCGACCCTATGGACCATAGCCCTCCAGGCTCCTCTGTCCATGGGATTCTCCAGGCAAGAATTTTGGGGTGGGTTGCAATTTCCTTCTCCAATCAGCTATCTACCTATCTGCTTATTTATTAATGTGATAACCTTAATGAAAGCAAATGTTTTATAAGGGTAGATTTTATTTTCGAAGGTGTTATTTGGTACTAGATGAAGGACAACTCCCCTAGGTAATAGTTTTTAGCAAAAACAAAGGCTACCATAATGAGACCATTGTCCTGTGGAATTCATGTCTGAATATAGCTCCAAAAAAGGGTTCTTAAACTACCTAGAGAAAAGCTACCGCAGTGGGAGTTAAGCCCATAGCTTTCATGTAAGGAATACATTGAAAGATACCATTGAGTATAAAAGGCTCTATTAGGTATATGTATAACTTTATATAATTTAGGTACCAGGTATTACTCCAAAGAACAGTCCTTAAACTTTTGTGATGCCAGTCTAAGGACACATGGTTTGATGTGTCCTTGTAAAAGTTTACACTTGTAAACTTTGATCCATTAAAGCATTTTATTTCTATAAAGCATTTATTGTTAATAGTTTAAGGGAATAATGTTCCCTGTCTTACAGAAAACAGCTTGTAAAACCACAGTATTGTCATTTTGATGCTTTGTGAAGTGCACAATTATAGGCTCTTCTTCAATCATTCAGTAACATGTCAAAATGAATCCTATGAGGGAAAGAACTTGATGTCTCGACTCAGGAATCTGTGAAATCTGAGTTCATAATAAAAGAAAAATATATCTTTATTCTTGCTTTGTCACTTCTGGCCTTGTGGCTCTGAGCAAGTTTCTTAATTTCTGTTTCCTCCTGATTTATAGAAAATGAGAATAATACTAATTCTTGCCTCAAATAATTGTTAAAAATCAAAACGAAATAGTTCATACATGTGAGATTCCTTTAAGCTTGGCACGTGAGATGAAACTTATAAGCTATTACTGTGGTTTTAGATAGATCTAGATGTGGTTTGTTTACATTTGCTTTTGTTGTTTTTATTTCTATGTCTCTGGTGCATCGGTGTTTGGATATTTCCTATGCTTTGAGACAAGAGGAATATTCATGCTAAAACATGCATTCTTAAGTGTATAAGGGCAAGATTCTTCAGGATAGCAAATAGTGATGGTGTTTGCTGTTCTATTTATGGCTCTTTTAACTGTCAGTTGCCTAGGAGATCATTGGCAACATCCCAGCAATAACCAGCAGCATTTTATCCTATAAAGAAAAAGCTGCAATGGATCTATAGACAATTATTAAATACCTCTTGGAGAAACACCCACAAGATCTTTTTCTTGAATAGAATCTAATAGATTTCTTTCTCCGTTGCCTGTTCCATTGTCATATCTCTCTAACCCACTATAGAGGAATTGGTCATCAACTCGTCATAAAGGAAACAGTGACTGTGATTCTGTATCCACTTAACTTACACCTGTTAAAGAACTTACTGATGGGGGGAGGGGACCTTCTATTTCCAAATGGTGTTATTAAAGACCTGAAGGTTATATTTGTCTTTTTCTTTGTCACATAATCAGCTTTAAGTCAAAGCCAATTAGTAGAGATGTAAGGAGATAATTGTGCCTCCATGATTAGAGAGTTTTAACCCTTTTGCTTTTACTTTTGCAGGTAAGTGAACATGGCATTGGACATTGCTCATTCATTGTATTTGCTGTCTGGCCTTTACGCATGTTGCCATTTTACGGACTAAAACTCAACAAGGCAGTTAAAAAGAAATATGCAGGTACTGTGGAAACAAGCGAAGGGTGTGCTCTAAGAGATGGTAAGTGTTGTCTATTTTAACCTTACCTCATGATACCAAGCTGGGCAACCCTACTCCCTTTACCCCTCCTCCCAGCAAAACTGGCTTTATTGGTTTAGTAATAAGCATCTCTAGCCTGCCTGGCTGAAAAATGAGATTCATTTTCAGGACTGTTGGATATGCTATAATGGAGGACAGTTTTTACCAAAAGTCTGAAATCATTTAGCATTGTTAGTGTTTTAAGTAAAACTGTGTCACAGTGTGATCTATTTCACATTTGGCCAGTTTAGAATGAAATGTGGTGATACTACAATGATGTAATTGTTACAAAATGGTCTTTGTAGCTCAGAGAAATGAAACTGTAGGCTGAATGAGCCTGAAATCCCACCCAAAGTGAAACATTCTAAATTAGTGATAGTTGCCTAAAGTCTAGAGTATTATTAGATCACTTTTTTGAATTCACAATTGTAAATCAAAGAAGTGTAATTGGAGTTTCCTTTTTAAATATTTGAAGACTGTATTTACTATACTGTTCAAATATTACATCTATTTTAAGAAGGGAATTTTAAAGCATTGTAAGCTAAATAGAAATGAATTCCTATTCAATTCACTCTTGAAAGGGTGTACTGTCATTTAAGACTTTTAAATGTATTAAGTAACTTTTTAATATTATAGGACTGTTATAGCTAAAGTTTTAAAATATTTGCACCGTTAATTCTCTTGGAGTGAAAAGTGCAGTGATTTTTGTTTTTTTGCTTTTTGAGACTGGGAGTTTGGTTTACTTGCTAGCCATTTCTGTCTGCTGAAAATGATGATGAAAAAAATCATCATCGGGTTGAAAATTAGATCCAGAAAAGATGTGTTTAAATAGAAAGAGACTTCTTGTTTGTTTTTTTTTTTTTTTTTTGCAGTATTGTTGTTTTTGTTCTTTCCATTTATTATTGAAAAACACTTAACTGTATAAAAGTGGTTTTTGAAGAATGTGTTAGTGTATTTTCAGGTTGACATACTTAGAAAATACCTGACTTCATTGGCTTCGTTTTATAGCTTTATCTGTAGTAAGTGAATAGAATATTGTCGTTATCTGTAGAAATTTCTCTTTAGAGAAACTCAATGTTAGGAGTATTCCAAATGCTAACCTACTTCAATTTTTTTTTTCTAAGAATGTTAGATTCTGTGTATGTGAGGGTGATTCTTTTAATTCTGAATTGTTATGCTACTATGACACATTAATTTTGGGGGATGATTAATAGAAAATAAATTCTTTCAAGCACCAAGTTCTATACACTTGACACTTCCAAACAGCCAATTTTTAATGCTGGATGGATATATAAAAATCTCATTTTATAATGGTGGTCATTTTCTTCAGTGAAGTGTTATCGTTCACACTTGGGGAGCTATGATTTATAAATAAATGGAATGTTATTTTCATTAATTTATTTGCAGCCTAACTACTTTGACTGCTAATGGGAAACATCCTTTAAAAAAGGACATAAAAATTGAACTTTCAAAATGAGACCTTGACAGCATTGGGAATGGGTTTCAGAACTGTGAAACCTTTAGTTGATCTAATGGATTCTTAAATCTTGTATGTTGTCTTATTACTGGTATATGCATCAGAAATAAAAATCTCAGTAAACATATGCTTTTGCGCAATAAATCAAATCATATTATCAGTTCCTAATATCACAGATTTCACTGGGGAACTCCTAACCACATGAGTTTTCAATCTGATTAGAAGCAGTCATGTCTGCACTGCTGAATTGTTGAAATCTAGAGCCTTGGATCTTGGGGGAGATGGAAGTTTCTTTAGAACCATCCGAGAAGCTTAACAATCACTTAAAATACTTGGTGAATTTTGCTCTTTTGTTTGGAGTGTATGGTTTACACTGTATCATCTCGTCAAGTCCTAGAGGATGTCGCAGCCATGTCTTTCCGTTTGATAGAAGTTGACAAATAACCCAAGTTGTTCATCTTAGATGAGCTTTTTAGAGGCTCTCTGAAACGGAGTGGTTTTTATTTGCAACGTGTGTCATTAGCACAGTCCTTAAATGGTCATGATGGCAACGGAGCTGCCTTTCTTGTAGGAGCTGAATCATCATGGTGGCTTTTATAAAAGCAGGACAGTGCCTTCCTTTATTAAAATAATGCACTGGATGGGGAAGGAAATCGTTGTATTTGTGTATTTTTCTATGTCAGGGAGCATTCTCATCAGTTTCATTCTTTACATTTGAAAACATGAAGTAATCACCCAGTCCCTTTTCTGTTCTGCAGTGCTCTTCTGAAGAAATGGATTTGGGGAGGTTACTGTGAATATGAATAGTTGCTTAATTGCAAGAGGAAACTTGATCCAGGTGGCTGTAGAAGTAGGGTGTTTTTGAGGGCTGGCTGGACGAGTTTGAACTTAGATACTCACCTTTTCAGCGTGGTAGATTACTTGATTTGTTTAGGATTATTTTTTTTTTCCCACTGGAAATGCAGAGTTGTACTTATATAAAATCAAAAGATTTTTTTCTGAGCCCTCTAAATTTTTTAGAGTTTTCTTGTATAGATAACTCAACTTTGCCCACCCCCACCCCCAGACTGGAAGATTGTGAATCAGTTGGCATGGTGTAATTTTCCCCCTTCTTCAGCTGTAACTCTGGACCCCGCCTCTGACTGACAGATTTTTCATCATATGTAACTGTGCATATTACATACCAAAGAGCTACCAGTAAGTTTAGCAATGTCAGTAAATATAAGGCCCAATATCAGTAAATATAAGGCCAGTCACACAGAGGTTACAAGAAATTTAAGGTGTTTTTTCCTTGTAACTTTCCAAGAGGAATAGCTAATGCTTAAGCTGAGCAACAATTCACCCCCATGAGTTAAATATTAATGACAAATTAATGGAAAATCTTAGTGGACAAAACAATAAGAAATTAACGTTGAACAAGCTGTAATATAAATTTTTAGTCTGTAGATAAAATATCAGCTCTTTAAAACATAATTTTATATACCTACCTCTTATTGTCAAAGATCAGGCATTTTATAACTCATGTTGATTTAAATGTACAGTAGTTGTATTTGTTTAGAATTTAGAGTCTCTTTAAAACTTTACAAATTGAATCATACACAATAGAAATCATCTAATGAATCCTGTTATCCCAGATTCAGCAATTACCAACATTTTGCCATAATTGCTAGTGTATTTAGACAAGAGGATGCTGAGGTATTTTTTTAAAAAATTCAGACATCATGTCACTTACTCAAACATTTTGTGCTTGTCAAATAAGGGGAACATTTTCTTTACAATAATATCATGCCTAGAAAATTCATAATTCTCTACGTACTCTCTAGTACCTAATGTGTGTTTGAACTTCCCATGTTGGCTCAAAAGTGACTTATTATAGCTAGTTTGAACCTGGGTCCAAATTAGTTTCTAGTTGTTACATTGGATTATGTAATTCAAGACTTTTAAAGTTTAGAACAATTTTCTATTGTTACCCTTACCTTCTTTCCTGCAATTATTGACAAAACCTGGTCAGGGGAATGCAAATTGATACAGACACTATGGAGAACAATATGGAGATTCCTTTAAAAACTGGGAACAGAACTATCATATGACCCAACAATCCCACTCCTGGACATAGACCCTGAGAAAACCATAATTGAAAGAGACACATGCACCGCAGTGTTCATTGCAGCACTATTTGCGATAGCTAGGACTCGGAAGCAATCTAGATGTCTATCAACAGATGAATGGGTAAAAAAATGGTACATATGTGCAATGGAATTATATTCGGCCATAAAAAAGAACATGTTAGGTCAGTCCTAATGAGGTGGATGAACCTAGAGCCTATTATACAGAGTGAAGTAAGTCAGAGAGAAAAAACAAATATTGTATATTAACATATATATATGGAATCTAGGAAAATAGTACTACTGATGGAGATGGAGAGATAGACAACAGGCTTGTGGACACAGTGGAGGAAGGAGAGGGTGGGATGAATTGCTAGAGTAGCGTGGAAACATACATTACCATAAGTAATAAGGGAATTTGCTGTATGTTGCAGGGAGCTCAACAGTGCTCTGTGACAGCCTAGAGGGGTGGGATGGGAGGGAGGTTAAAGAGGGAGGGGACATGTGTATACCTGTGGCTGATTCATGTTAATGTATGGCAGAAACCAACACAATATTTTAAAGCAGTTGTCCTCCAATTAAAAATAAATAAACCTGGTCAAGGTTCATGTAGACTAGTCTACATTCTGAATATTTCTGCTTTTATCTAAGTGGTATCCTTTAATTTGTTCTTCCATCCCCCATACTTAAAGGATTGTCTATGTTCAGTTTTAATATTTTCAGCAAGAATATTTCATAGATGAGGCTTTGAAAGATGCTCTTAGTATCCCAACTTCATTTCTTAAATAACTAACCTCATTTCATTTTACTCTTCAAATGGACTTTGTTATGGTAATATTCAAAAGTAATTTCTTTACAGAAAGAAATGTGTCCTTGCCTGTTAAGTTTTCTTTGTAATTAAAACCTTTCAGAGTGAGTCTTTGACTTCAGTTAGTTGACGCATGAGATACCAGAAGCAGAGTAGATCCTATAATTTGTTTGGCCATGCATAAAGAAAGCTGCCATCCCATGTCTGTCATAAAGCGCATGACCATCCAGTCTGCACAGCTGCCCTCACACTGCCCTGTTAGCAGTTATCCTCATGCTCTGGAGAGCTCTGAGTGACACAGACCTGCCATTTAGATCTTTGATGTCCACCAAGGTTTTACTTGCATTGCTATAGTAAAAGCTAATATTTTTAGGTTTCAGGATAAACATCTAATGCATGTCATTTAGGAGTAAAATAGATCACAAGAACGCATGACAAATGTTTGGTTTGCTTACAGTCCTTGCTAGATCTGTTTTGTTTCCTGTATTTAAATATTTAATTCAATATTTCATTTACTTCTATTCAGCATGAAATTCTCAAAGTTAGGATCATTCTTTATGTGCTTTATAGAAATACGTATCAAAGTGAAGTATATCACATTACTTTGGTCCCAGTGGGCACCACATGAGGATATTTTGACCTCAGATGGATATCAGATCTGGGGAATATTGTGTGGGTCTCCAGACTCCTGACTCCTGAGGAGCTGCTTAGAAAGACCTAGTCCTGTTGTAGAAGTGGGGGAACTTTAAACATAGAATTTGAGATCTAATGGGAATATTGACTCTGGTTTCTGATAAGCTGAGTTATATTAATAGTGCCTGCCCAGGGCCCACAGTATGTGGGAGGAATGGTGGATTAGGAGTAGAGACCCTGAGTTCCAGTCCTCAGTTTCAGGCAACAGAACAGGGTGGGCCACAGCACAGGCTCCAGATTCATCAGCTGAAATCACTGCTCTTGCACATGTGTTCTTAGGAAATGAGCTTGACATTCTGAGAAACCTCGGTTTCTTGTTCTGTAAAATGGTGATAATAATAGACCTTGGCCTTACAGAGTTGTTAATGAGGATTCAGTGAGACAATCCACATAAGTGCTTACACAGTTCCAGTCCTTAGGAAATGATCAATAAAAGTCATCACTGCTGTTCTATTATTGATGGTGACTAATGGTTATTTTCTTCATTAAGAAGTTCATAGCAAATCCTGGCAGAGAAATATAAGTTGTACTCTTGGTTTGTATGGTTCTTTAGCTAATAATTATTTCATTAAAAAATTATTCTTTGTATAACAGTCCTTTAATGATGACAACTAAATTTTAAAAGTTTAAAAACCAGCACATCAACAGAAGCATAATTCACCTATTTGCTAATGGTTGATTTACTTCAGTAAAGATGGATGTAAATTTTCCAATATATAAAGTCATACATACAAGGCTATATACTTAAGAATGCATATGTAATTGTTTTTTTTTCCTAACAAACCCATCTGATGGACCATTTAATTATAGTTAGAACAGCTAACTAGAGAGCTTTCAAATACTCTACCAAACATTTTCTGTAGATATTTCATTTAATCTTTATTACCATCATGTAGTTTGTGTCATTATTATCCCATCTAACAGATGAGGAAACTGAGGCCCAAAGTCATACTGCTGGAACATGGAAGATCCAGGATGTGTCTCAGGTCTGTCTCACTCTGGAGCCCTATGTTATCTTCTCTATGCACTCTGCTTTTTGGAACCTATTGTCATTCAAGGGACTTCTTATTGGCTCATGTTTGCTGATGTGATATAAGTGTGATCCTGAGAGAAGAGTAAATGTTTGCATCTTGTGGTCTGAGAGTCCCCGTTATGCCTGGGACATGACAGTTCTGGTACCTGGTTACTGTCAGCTCATCCTTGCGGTGTCCAACAGCTTTGCCACTTTAGCTAAGACCTTTATGCCTGGTCAAAAGTTCTAGAAAAAGGATTTTCTGTGATTTCAGTTGAATTGATATTCTGCAGTCGTTTAAGAGAACATTTAACATGTCTTTTTTTTTTAAGGCTTCTTTTCATTTCTAACCATTCCTTCTTAGATGAAGAAATGTAATCTCCTTTGGCAGCACTATGGTTTGTCATAGGGAAAGAGTTCCCTGTAATGTAGTTTGCATTTGACTTGGATGCTGATTATACAGAGTGTGCAGCCTGAGGCCTTAATTTTTCCCTCTCCCCTGTCCTCCTGTCTTCTCTGAGCCCCTGTCCTATCTACCTGCTTCCTTCTTGGCTTATCTTAAAGTCAGAAGCTCTTAGAAACCTATTGATTTAGGCTTGCATATTCCCTTATTACTAAAGAATATTTTTGGATAGAACAACCTCTTTGTTTTTTGATGATGTCCTTTTTTTCCTACTTTTTAATGACTCAATGTAATGATTACATAATTGAGACTGTAATGTCCCAGAGGCAAAATATTTATATGCTTTATTGGCATCTCAAGATAGTTTTTTCAAATAGTAGTATTTGTTTAATAAAGGAATAAAGTTACTACAATCATCTAATTGGTTAGTGGTATGTTGTATATGTCTGTTATAGATATCAAGGTGAGAACTTTAGTCCTTCAAGGAAAGGTGTTAGAATCCTCTAGAGTGATGATTTTCAAACTTTGGCACTGTAGGAATCATCTGAGGTACTTGGTATAAAATTCAGCTTCTGAGATCTTGCCAGTAGTGATTCTGATTATGTGACTATGGTGCGGAGCTCGGGAACCTATTTAAAACATTATCCCACTTGCTTCTGTGCTGGTAATCCTCTTACCACACGTTGAGAATTGCTGCTTTAAAGTCCTTTGTCTCAAAACCTTACTTTATTTTCACTGTAATTTCAGACTGCCTGCCCTTAATGTAGGGATCGGTCCTGAGAATATTAAGTAGTTCAGTAGCTTATGGACTCCACCCACCATTGCTTCTCCTTGCAGTGTGTGTGTGTGTGTGTGTGTGTGTGAGTGTGTACGCACACGTGCACATATGGTATCTTGTACCTTCATGATACCTCTGTTTTAGAATGATTCTCAATTCCTTCCATAAATCAAAACTCTTATTTCTTCATTATGTACAGCCAGATATCTTCAATAAATACCAACAGACTATGTATGACTAGGTGGGTGCGTCATCTGTTACCCTTTCCCAAAGTGCCATTTACGAAATCCAGATGAATAACTCTTGTGAAAATTTCATCAAGAAGACAGATTTGGGCGATGGACATGAGGACAGAAATGATTGGGGTCAAGGATCATTCTTTATTGAAACACCTCCAGTTACACCTCCTAGGGAAGCAAGATCAACCTTCTCAGTAATGCCGCATTATTAGTAAGTAAACCAAGCACTGATGATAGCTTTCTCTGGTCAATAACATGTGCAGCAATATATATGAATATTGAACCATTTTGTTATATACCCGAAGCATACAATGTCATATGTCAGTTATATTTCAATTAAAAAAAAGGGGACAGATGCAGCAGCAACTTAGCTAGTTGAGTCAAGCTCTTTGTTATTTGATGCGCCATGATTGTTTTATAATGGTTAGCATTAAGTTACTCTAGATGTTTCTGGAAGATACTTTTGTGTGTGTGTGTGTTTTTTAATTTGGTAGGTATGAAAGTGGAAGGGATTGCAAGAATCCTGGCTTGAGAACAAGACTGTCCTTAGGTTAATCAGTGAAGCAAATCCTGGGGAAATGGTCAGTTCTCATATTTGTTGCATGTGTTGGAGATTTTTTTTATGATAGTACAGTGAATTAAAATGAGCTTAAAGCATCTCCCTGCACTTGTTCCAGCTCTCCTTTTTGCTATCTTGGAACTAGTCCTTCAGAAAAGGAGTGTTCTGATCCACTCAGAGCTTGGCTCCTCTGCAGGCCAGGCTTGTACACTGCAGAGCTGAGCACAGGAAGGGAAGATGTACCATGTTAGGGGAACAATTTGTTTTAAGTAGCCTTTATGAAGGTGGTGTTTTCCTTCCACATCTCTCACACTTTAATGTGGATGGCAAAGGTCAAACCAAACTGATGTTTGGTGCTTGTTTCAGTCCTTGATTATGATATTTCATGTCTCATGGATTGTTTATAGTTTTCAAAAGAGTTGAGCTTTTTAGTCTTTTTTGACTATTTATAAAAATATATTGTGTATATAACTAGCACTATAAATCATACATTTTGTAAAAAGATTGATAATTAGCAACAGATGCCCAAATACATCTGAATAGGAGCTATCTAAATTTCTTTTTTACATGACATATTATAAATAAGATACCTGTGGACTTGCAGAAAAGGCTGGTATGGCTTTATATGTGACCTTTGTGAGAGAGACTATATATTTTTGTCAAGTAACTAGGATGCTAATTAATCTCCATGAACATATCTAGGTTGCTAGACCCTGTGAGGGCAGGGACATGTCTTCATTTGTCTTTTCTCCCCTGAAACATCTCTAAGGACAATATCATAGGGACCTTGACTAAAACAACAAATAAGGGAACAGTAGTTAAAAGATATAGCACTTTACCATACTATGATTAAGAAGATGATGTGCTGAGATTGTTTTAATCAATCACTTGATTGAACAAGTATATATTCTCTGAAATCAATCATTTTCAGTGGGATAGTGTGAAGAACTTCTTTATCCTTAACATGTCTATGTTGGTCTTTTTACAAATATACTTGTCATTGGCCACATTGAAATGTGGTATTTTAATACCATGTGATAATACCTTGTTCTTTGCATGGCAGCCTACCGAGCAAAATCAAGCAAGTCAGTTAGTGATAATGAAATGAGATAAAATGCTGAGTAAAAGAGTTAATGCATGCCTATTATAAAACTCTATAAAAAGTCAGCTGACTTCAAATTTGCAATTTTAATCCAAAAGACTGTCTGAACAGTAATATACCCAGATTCAACATATTTAAAGGAACACACATTACAAAGGAACAGTGCTTCGCAAATGAAAGTTTGTGTTTTCTTAGGAAATTCTCTTGGACCTCAGAAATGTGTGAAGAGCAATTATTCTAGTTCTGTGTGGAAGGTGAAACACTTCTATAGTTAAAGAAAGAAGGGAGGCAAAGGTCTGAAAGTAGAGGTGGAAATGAGAGGCTTAGGGGGAAAAAAACTGGAAGAGAAAGGAGATGAGAGGGAACTTTGGAGTTAGGGGTTGTGGGTGGATTGTCAAGAATCTGAGGATGATAATTGATGTTCCCACAAGGGGAAGGCTCTCCTGCAGATACAACCTTTAAGAATACTTTTCTTTTCCTGAGAGATGCTGGAAGTTCTATTGTCTGAGACAGAGGAGTGAAGTTGTATTGATTTATAGCAACCGTAGTGTCTCTCTTGCTGAATTTTTTATGCTTTGTCCTTAATCCCTGGATTATGATTTAGGACACTACTTTTCCAATTTTGTACATGAGAATCACTTAGTCTGTTAAATCTGTGAAGGGGACCTGAGCATCTCATTTAAAGTAGATGGCTACCATGCTAATCAACTGAAACTGTTGAGTAGGTGAATATTATCACACAAAATCCTAAGCAAAGGAACTTTCTCCCTGTTTTCTATAAACTCCTCAGCAGCCATGTAGACGATACCAAAATGAAATAAGAACAAAAGCTTAATAATCATGGATACATTGAGTTCCTTTGTAGGATTTCACTTCATACATTTTTGTGCTTACTTGTGTCATAAACTCAGAAGAGCACAGCCTGCACTCGTGGCTTCCTAGGACTTCGGTTTGTATGTCAAATGTGGTTGACTTTTGGAATTGAGGATTTTAAGTGTAACTGAGTAAGTACCGGGCAGCCACAGTCTGAGTATGCCATTGAAAGGATTGATCTCAGATGGATGCAGATTGATTATGAATCACTTGGGTCAGTTTTTTCAAAGCCTGTTTTGTATTCAGAAATAAAAACAAATTATTCCTGCAACAAGTCCTTTCTTGGGGAGAACTTAACATCAGTGGCACTCTGTCTAAATGTTGGTAAAAATTATAGAGAGACAAATGTGTGGCACCAGTGGCTGAGAAATAAGACTCAGGCCCTGTTCCTCCATCTGCTTCTAAACTACTTCACAGCCAAGCAGTTCAGCTTTATACACCTTGTGTTTTTCTTCTTTATAAATTAGGATGATCTTTTTTTTTTTTTCAGTCTCAGAAGATTTGTGTAAGGAATACCCAATAAAAGTTCAATGTGCTTCTTATCTGGGAAGGAAGGTTCTCTTTCCTTTAAAGTAATTAAAGTTGAATAAATTGAGCCATAATAAAAAGAAAAGCTATTATTTATATGGAAGGTTTCCTTGAAGTCATTTTGAAGAAAAGTGAGAGAATCAGCTTCCTCAGAGATAGAATGCTACACAGATTTCTAATTATGAAGAAATAATAATTATAAAGAAATAG
Organism: Bison bison bison; assembly: GCF_000754665.1. NCBI lineage: Eukaryota > Metazoa > Chordata > Mammalia > Artiodactyla > Bovidae > Bison > Bison bison. The sequence goes on along the minus strand of NW_011494688.1, from coordinate 1,404,433 downwards.
CACAATATAATTAATTTTGCATTGCTTATTGTAACAATGGTTTGTTTGAACTTATCTTCAGTTATTTGGTAGCAACCAAACAGCTCAAAACATAGGAAAGCGTTTCACTCATGATTCTGCCATTAAAATATTATATAAAAGGAGTCTGCAGAGAGTACAGTAAGGAGAGTTCCATGTTAAACTTTGGTGGTATCACCTTGGTCCCTCTCCAAATACTAAATCACTCATCAGGAGAAGCAAAAACTCATTTTTGTGTGCATGCGTGAATTCATTCCTTCAATATTGAGCCCCTTGTGTGCCAGTCACCATGCCCACCCTGGTCATATAAATTTGGAGCAAGCATTTTTGCTCTTCTTGAAATCTCAGGACAGAAGGACAGTTTCCAAGAAAAGAAAAAGAAAACACGTACACACCAGGAATCTGTCCTTAATTCAGATTACATCAGCTCCAAGAACACCTATTAAATGCCTTTTGGAATAGCGACTTACAAAGACAAGTTAATTATTAAAGACAAGCCTCTAGAGTCTCTTAAAGAATTCATAACTAACGGTTGCCTCTCTGCTTGAGGCTTGATGTCTTTTAACTATTTGCCCCCACTTCACGTTATAATTGTATAATTACAAATTTATTTTTTTCTTCCCCTCATTCTACACTTTATTCTGAAATTTGCAATAAGATTATAGAAATTTCCTATCTAATCTAAGTATTAAAAGTTACCTGCAGTGCTTTTTACAATACTTCATAAAAAGGCAGCTGTTATCTCATTGTTTGGTCTTGAATCAAACTGTTGGCCTTTTCCTTTCTGCTGGAGCCCAGTGTACACAATGAAAAATTGAGTACTGCATTGAGATTGAGACTAGCTGTTATGAGTCATGGGCTGTATATTATTTCAGTGAAAACTTAAGCAAATGGCCAGTACTCTTAGAAGCTTGGTTCTCAAACTATAATGTGTCTTCCAAACATGTAAGTATCATTATCATGCAGATTCTGATTAAGTAGGTCTGAGTGGAGCCCAGGAATCTGCTTTTCAAAAAACTCTCCAGTGATCTCAATAGTGCTGGTCCATGGAGCACTTTTTCAGTAATGAGATTCTACAACCCTGACATAAGTCTTAATTTGAAGAGTCTTAGTATGGTTTTAGGTTCAGATGGTGAAGAATCTGCCTGCAATGTGGAAGACCTGGGTTCAATCCCAGGATCGGGAAGATCCCCTGGAGGAGGGCATGGCAACCCACTCCAGTATTCTTGCCTGGAGAACCCCTGTTGACAGAGGAGCCTGGAAGGCTACAGTCCTTGGGGTCACAAAGAGTTGGAGTATAGTTTTACAGGATATTGACCATGAAGTGTTGGTATTGCTTTGGGTGCATGTGTGCATAGCTGCTCAGTAGCGTCCAACTCTTTGCCACCCCATGGAATGTAGTCCACCAGACTCCTCTGTCTATGAAGTTTTCCAGTCAAGGATACTGGAGTGGGTTGCCATTTCCTACTCCCAGGGATCTTCCCAACCCAGGGATCGAACCCACGTTTTTTGAATATCCTGCATTGGCAGGCAGAGTCTTTACCACTGAGCCACCTGGGGAGCCCATACTTGGGGTGGAACTGTTAAAATTGCTGTTAATTGTTAATTGTCCTGTCTGAACATTTTGCTACTTTGTGAATATTGCAGGAGGTAGTGCTCTCTTTTACAAAAGGAGGAGGGTTTACAGGTTCCTTCCTGCCTTCTACTATTAATCTGATCCTTTGGAGAAGACATTGTTAGATTTCCCAGTTCCTTTTAAAGATGCAGTTATCTAGGTTTGTAAATGTCTTTGCTAATCCCTGTAGAATTCATCTTACTCTGTGCTGATGTTTTAGAATGCTAAAATCAGTTTGCATTAGGTATTATCTCTATATATCTGCGATCAGTTCTGTGTTATCAATATATCATTAATAATTTTAATGAATAAGTTTTTAAGTAGTAGTACTTAAAAACATCAAGTAATGACATAAATGGGTCAAGATTCCTACATTTTAATTAACATATATATTTATTAAATTAATTGAGAAACCATCTTTCATACTAACTAATTAAAAATAAAGTTGATCAATTAATTTTTTAAAGGAAAGTCTAAAATGAAACACTTTACCTTATTGGTACCTTTTCAATCATCCTGCAAATATGTATTTACCAGAGAAGATATGCCAGACATCAGGTTAGTCTTTGGAGAGAGAACATGTATATAATTATTTTTATTATTCTTAATCATATATTTTTTAATACAATGATCAAGAAAATAGAAAGTACCTATGTTGAAGTATATAGAAAATATAACAATATAAATAATTTTTGTATATACATATATGTGACTTACGTATCAGGTAGTGTATCTCTTACACTTTTCATATTGAAATTTTTTCCTCTTTGTTTTAATAAGAGCACTCTCTTCCTATTTCCAGTCAAATGATCTTCCATCTCCAGTGTGGATACCTTTTATTAGTGTGTTTTCTGAAACTGACTCAGTCTGGCTCACACATTAAGGACAGTTACTGTCTCACATGACTGAAAATCCAGAAGTGGGACAGACTTCAGATCTGTTTGATACATTAGTTCAGCAATTTCATTGAAGGTCAGGTTCTTTCCTAAAGTAAGGACAGGTTTTCCATAAGTCTCCCACCATACTTCTCTTTGACTTTGTCCTAACTACAAGCAGGGCAAATGGAATGATCACGATAAACATGTTCTGGTCATTTCCAGTAAGGTAGAGTGGATGTTGAGCAATTAAAGTGGCCACTATCCTCATTCTCTGCCAAGTTTAAAATGTTAAATTCCCTAGGATTGTGTTCTAGAATCTCTTCCATTCTCACTGAATCCTCTCTCTAACTTGATCCACTCTCATGGCTCAACTACCCCCTATGTCTGAAGATAGTTCCCAAATCAATATATTCAATCCAAAATCTTTTAGAATTTCATATATATGCATTCAATTTCTTCTTAGAAAGCTCAATTTAGAACTGCTAACAAAATTCCAAATTCAAGACAATCCAAATTTGGGTTTTTTATCTTGACCTAAAATTCCCAACTCCTCTCCTCCCAACATGGCAAGTCCTTTAAACTAAAACCCCAGGCATCATTTTGAACCTCTCAACAATCAGTAGCCAAATGATGTTGATTCTTCCTTCTTTTTCCTTGATCTGTTGTCCTTCTCCTTCCCATGTTTCTACTGCCTCACGTGGGGCTCTTGCTGGCCATGAGCATTGTCCTTTAACGATCTCTCCATCTCCGCTCATGCCGCTCCACCTTGCAACTTCTTCACATCTCCTAACTCAGCATCCCAAAGTCATATCTGAATGTGGTATTTCCTGCTTATGGTCAGCAGCTCCCCTTTGTCAAGTGAAATTTCTTACCCTGATATATTGTGATTGTCTATATCCTGGCCTCATCTTGTGACTGCCTTTCCTACTACACTCGTCTTCAAAACTTGCATTTCAGTTGATTTTTCTTATGTTTTTCCCCAAGCGTAAATGGCTATTCCTGATAATGCCTGGGTTTATGCTGTTTCATTTACTCTCATGTCTGGGTTCTGTTGGCATCCTCTTTTGAAGACCTTAGTACCCTTATTCCCTTCACGTCCTTAGTAGAACTGAGGAGGAGGATGTGGTGGTGATGGTGGTGATAATTAATATAATACTGTAATTTCAGGCTTACTCTGTGATAAGCACTGTTCTAGGTGCCTTATGCCTATTAAGTCACACAATAGTTACCTATGAAGTAGGCACTATTATATTTCTATCTTGTTGTTGAGGAAACTGAGTCTCAGAGATGCAGCAACCTGCATATGGACTCAGAGGGAATGAGCAATGATGCTGGAATTTCTTTTTTTACTATACTTAGATATATACAGTATATTTAAAACTATTTTATATTATAGTTGACTGACAATGTTGTGTTAGTTTCTGCACACTGGGATTTAATCTTAGTCTGGTTCTTGGATCTGTGTTTTGGCATCTTACCTAATGGTGTGTCAATCATTTGATCAGTCTTTCCTTGGGCATTATTGTATGTTAGATATTTTTATTCATGTACTGCAAATATTTCACTGCATTGTCTTTTCTGTCTTATTTCTCTACCTATACCAGCAGTTCCTTGAAGGCTGGAGTAATTCTTACTTATGTACGGTGCTAAACTCAGTAGGCACAGAGTGTTGGTGAGGTGAGAAAGGACTGGAAAGAATGTTTGGTGTAGTATTTATGGATAAAGAAGTGAGTCATATATTTCTCTTAAACCCTTTAAAACTGTTACTCAGCTTTGTATTTGTAGTGCTGAGGTTTTGATTGAATGGTCTGGTATCAAGGAAAGAGTGTTTCCTGAATTTTGCAGAATTTGAAACTTAGGAACAGATGTTTATTCTGGACACATAACCCAGGTTCCCATTGTATATATTTCCTTATCAAATACCCATTGTATATATTTCTTTATCAAACATAGATTAATCTACAAAAAAACATATGCAGATGTTCACCATGGCCCTAGTCATCATATTAAAAAAAAACAAAAAACTGGAACCAGACCAAATATCTACCAACATGAATGGATAAGCCTAGTGTAGTATATTCACATAATGGGATGTTGCTCAGTTGCTCTGTTGTGTCTGGCTCTTTGACACCCCATAGACTGCAGCAAGCCAGGCTTTCCTGTCCTTCACTGTCTCTTGGAGTTTGCTCAAATTCATGTCCACTTAGTCAGTGATGCAATCGAACCATTTTATCCTCTGCTTTCCCCTTCTCCTTTTGTCTTCAGTCTTTCTCAGCATCAGGGTCTTTTCCAATGAGTTGGCTCTTTGCATCAAGTGGTCAACATATTGGAGCTTCAGCTTTAGCATCAGTTCTTCCAATGAATATTCAAAGTTGATTTTCTTTAGAATTGACTGAGAGTCCAAGGGACTCTCAAGAGTCTTCTCCAGCACCACAATATGAAAGCATCTATTCTTTAGTGCTCAGCCTTCTTTATGGCCCAGCTCTTACATCCTTGTATGGTTACTGGAAAAGCCATAGCTTTGATTATACGGAGCTTTGTCAGAAAAGTGATGACTTTGCTTTTAATATGCTGTCTATGTTTGTCATAGCTTTCCTTCCAAGGAGCAAGTGTTTTTGTTTTGTTTTGTTTTGTTTTTAATTTCATGGCTGCAGCCAGCATCAGCAGTGGTTTTGTATCCCAAGAAAATCAAATCTGATAGTGCTTCCACTTTTCCTCATGGAGTTTGGGGTTGGATGCCGTGATCTTAGTTTTTTGAATGTTGAGTTTTAAGCCAGCTTTTTCACTCTCCTCTTTCATCCTCCTCAAGAGCCTCTTTAGTTCCTCTTCACTTTCTGCCAGTAGAGTGATATCATCTGAATGTCTAAGGTTGTTGATATTTCTCTCTGCAATCTTGATTCCAGCTTGGGATCATCCAGCCTGGCATTTCACATGATAATGGAATACTGCTCACTAATAGAATAAGAAAGAATGAACAATGGATACCATGCAATTACATGGGTGAATATTATCATAAGTACATTATTTTGAACAAAACAAACCAGACACAAGAGTACCTACTCTATAATTCCAGTTATGTGGCACTGTAGAACAAGCAAACTTGATCTTCTATAAATCTAATCACTGGTGGCTTGAGTGAGTGAATTGGAGTTATTAGGAAAGGGACAGGAAGAAACTTTGAGGAGATGCTTTATAATTTGATTTCAGTATTTGCATGGGTTTAGACAATTATTGAAACCTGTTGACCTGAATACTCAAAGTCTGTGCGCTTTCTTTCATGTTAACAATATCTTAGTTTTTTAAAAATGGTAGCCATAACTAGCAAGTGAAGGTGGGGTTGAGAGAAATTTCTTTTAAGATGAGAAATATAGCAACAGGTTCATATGCTAGTAAAAATGATCGAGTTGAAGGAAATATATTGATGAGTAAATAAGAAGGGGAATTAGTGAAGTCATGTACTGGAGTAGAAAAGAGGATGAGATCAATTGCACAAGTGACCTTTCTACTACTGAAAGGTCATGGATATGGCAGGGTCAAGGTAGGGGATGTGGTTGAAATGATGAGCGAATGGTTGGTTGTGACATTTCAAGTCTACACAAGCCATTTTTGATTTTCCCCTCACCCAAGTAGAAGCCAGGACAATAGATGATAGTGAGGTAGAGGAGGAGGAGTGAGAGATCTGAGGAAGGGTAGAACAGTGACTGTCAAAATGCATTAAAAGCATAAAGCATGTTAAAACAATTTTGCTGGGCCTGCCCCAGAGTTTCTCATTCAGTAACACTGGGAAAGACCCTGACGGTGTGCCAAGAAATTTGTAGATGATGCTGATCTGGACAAGTTCCTAAGAACCACTGGTGTAGAGCTTGCATTTTTATTACTGAGATAGTCATGCTTTGAATAATAAAATGGTTCACTTGAGGTACTAGCATTGTTATAAGCAAGTAGCCCAGGCTGCTGTCTACAGTCTGGCATATTCCTATATGTCCTGACTTGAGTAAGGGGGAGCATTTGACTGCAGTGTGTGCTGGAGGTGAAGTAGGGGGCAGGCACTAGGAGGGAAAGTTGGGAGAAAGATGTTGGGGTTACTAAAGTAAATCTTGCTAAGATAACCTTGGGTTATTGTCCTCTGATGAATAGATGTGAACAAGAAAATGTTTTTCCCTGTTCAGTATGCACGAGCTGGGCTTTGGATTATAGGAGGGCTTTGTTTTGTTTCCTACTATAAAGAAGGCTTGCTCTTAGTATTTTAATGGAGGTATGATCACATTTTGTAAAAGGTTGGTACTTATTTTGCTTGCAAGCACACGTTTTCCTTTAGACCTAGTATGTATATTTCATTCACAGGTGGCTCAGATGGTAAAGCGTCTACCTACAATGCGGGAGACCTGGGTTCAATCCCTGGGTCGGAAAGATCCCCTGGAGAAGGAAATGGCAACCAACTCCAGTATTCTTGCCTGGAAAATCCCATGGATGGAGGAGCCTGGTTGGCTACTGTCTATGGGGTTGCAAAGAGTTGGACATGACTGAGTGACTTCACTATCTATCACTATCTATCTATCTATCTATCTATCTATATAAGATCTTGGAAATGTGATTGCAAAAAATCCATGAAATTAATATTTAAAGGCCTTTGAATTAAATATAATCTGTTGGAAAGCAGTGGTGAAGTGGGATTTGAATTATAAATACAATATACCCATTCATATACCTGTGGATTTCCAGGAAAAACTAGAAGGAAACATGCTAAATATTTGTTGTGACTTTTCTCTGAGTTGTATGACCATATGTAATTTTAATCTTTTTTTTTTGATGCTTATAAAATTAGTGTAAGTTATTTTTATACATCAAAAAAGCAAATTCTGTAATAGTTAATATAACATAATAACTAACAGTGTACAAAGTGAAATGTTTTTAATGAACTGACCTTGAGTCCTGGGTGCTTGGGATATATCCATGATCAAGAAAAATAGCCCTGTTCTTTTGGAATTTACATTCTGGGACATCAGTGATGAAACTCACGGCATCTTAGTGAACCTAGTGATCCTATTGGATATTTCAGTACAGGATAACTGCAAATTTATATTTTGGTTTGAAGTACTGTTATTTAGCTTTATATTTGCTTTTTTTAGATTATAAATTTCTTGATTATGGACTGTGACCATTGTAGAAATTGTCATTTATAATAATAAATGCTACATTTTTGCCTAGAATAAATGAATAAATTTGTGTACTCAATATAAAAACAGAGTATATAGTAAATATTTTATGTTGGAGTTTATTCATGCTGCTGCTGCTGCTAAGTCGCTTAAGTCATGTCCAACTCTGTGCAACCCCATAGACGGCAGCCCACCAGGCTCCTCTGTCTCTGGGATTCTCCAGGCAAGAATACTGGAGTGGGTTGCCCTTTCCTTCTCCAATGGAGTTTATTCACAGATATGAGCAAAAGTTCCCCAGAGTCTAATATTGAATGATACTGCATACATTCAGGTCTTTGATTTAAACATCTTAACAGCTTCCAGCATATGGTGTATTGGTCTAAATCATGAATAAATAAAAGTTTTTATAAGAATTCTTTCTTCCTTAACATTGAGTTTAAAAGTACATTTTCTTTGGCAACAGAAAGGTGGACGAACATGCTGCATGCTTCAAGGAGCCTTGAAAACCTAGGCTAAGTGAAAGAAGCCAGGTGCAAAAGGTTAGCATATTATTCCATTTAGATGTAGTATTTAGAATAGGAAATCTGTAGAGACATAAAGTAGGTTCATGGCTATCTAGGGCTGGAAGCAGGAGCAGAGGAGATCCTTGCTTTGAGTATGGGGTTTCTTTTGGGGGTGATGTTCTAAAATTGTGGGCATGTTTATACAACTCTAAATACACTCAAACTATTGAACTGTGTGTTTTAAATGGGCAAACTTTATGGTATATAAGTTACACTTCAATAAAACTGTTACAAAAATTGTTTTTTAAACATTTCTCCTCATCTCAAGAGCCTTCCGTCTGCTGTGTGGTGCGTCCTCATCTTCCCTGGGTGATTGACGCATGACCGCATGCACCTACTGAAGGGCGCTCCCCACTCACCAGTCCACTTCTCCTCTATGGCAGGTGTAAACTTGCCTGAGCATTTGTATTTTGAAGTGAAAGGGTGCTTGGCCTCAGGGAGTTTCCTAAATGGAATTACTTTTGGGAAACATTTTAATTAGCTGATAGGCACAGAAAATCCAGATGGTATCTATTTCACATAATTAAACACTTGAAAACTTGTTCCTAATTCTCCACCGTCTCCCACATCTCTTCTTTTCCTGTACTTGACTTTTTGGGGGTTCAGTAGAAAAAGCACTCAATACCTACTTTCTATTCCTAGGTATAATTTCTCATCCTATAAGAAAATTTTGATTAGATGTCCAGAGTTTTCAAAGGATAACCCAGGAACCAACAGAATCAGAATTATCTGAGTAACTTATTAAATATGCAGAGCCCAAGTCCAATTTGCAGAGATTTGTGGAGTTTACCAAATAGTGTTTTCTGAGTCAAAATTTTTTTGTCAACTGGAGGTACGAATTTTACCAAGTATTCCTTCCCTGTTGGCTCAGATAGTAAAGAATCTGCCTGCAATGCTAGGAAACCCGGATTGGATCCCTGGGTCAGGAAGATCCCCTGGAGGAGGGCATGGCAACCCACTCCAGTGTTCTTGCCTGGAGAATTCCATGGACAGAGGAGCTTGGCAGGCAATAATCCATGGAATCACAAAGAGTCTGATATGACTGAGTGACTAACACTTTCACTTTCTTACATTCCTTCTGTCTTCCCATGATTTTTATCTGTGCTAAAATTTGAACATTGGTTTACTAAAGATCTGGTCTGTCTGTGGTGCTCAACTATTGTTCAGGTATTTCCTGTTTCATTTGGTTTGATCCTTCTGGGTATTAGGAAACTTTTTTCCTTCGGTCTTTGCTTCATGAAGACTTAGGCCAAAATGCTTATCTGAGAGATTTGTTTATTTTTGAAGACTGCTTCATTGTTTAGTTTAAACATAGTTTTTTCCCCCTCCAAAGAATTAGATCTTTAAGTTTCTTTTCTTCCCCCAACTGTTTTAGAATGAATAATATATTTGCATTATTAAATCTGGAATATAAGCAGCATGGAATTTTAATTTTAAAATTTCATTTGGTTTATAAAACTATCAGCATTAATACAGACTAACATTTACCATGTAACTTCTAGAAGTTAAGTCTATTTTGACAATATCTTAAGATAATTGTTTGTGTTTGCTGCAGAGAGTTGGAGATAGATATCTTTATATTTGTGTGAATAAGATCAATAAAAAAGGTATTAGTTTGTTTCCATATATATAGAGAGATAGATACATACATATATATATATATGCATACATACATACATATATATATAGTTAAAGAACATTTTCTTTTTTAACATCCCATGGCTTGGAGTCTTTTTAAGAAGAAAAACTGTGGGTGGATACCAGAATAGAATAAGAAAAGTCTGAAAATCAAGTTGGCTTGTAAGATTCAGTCATACTGTTAGAACTATTAATCATAAGTTTTAATTGAAGCTTAATATTTAAAACTGATAAGCAACTCTTCTTCACTGTTCTTTTTATTAAAGTGTAATTGAGTATTAACCTTTTTATTGCATGTGTTGGTATCACAGTCAGGGAATTCCTATTCAGAGATACTGTGTCTAGTGGTAAAGCTTCTCCCAGTTTGCACAACTGGAGCATCAGCCTATAAGACACCATATTTTGTATTTTTTTCCCCAAAATTTTCCTTTTCAGTCTCTGAGTAGGCACCTTTCTTAAAGAGGCCCTTTCCTGTTTCATGGGCTTCCTTTGCGGCTCAGCTGGTAAAGAATTTGCCTGCAATGCAGGAGATCTGGGTTCAATCCCTGGGTTGGGAAGATCCCTGGAGAAGGGAAAGGCTACCCACTCCAGTATTCTGGCCTGGAGAATTCCACGGATGGTAGAGTCCGTGGGGTCACAAAGAGTCAGACACAACTGAGCGACTTTCACTTTCCTGTTTCATTGATTTCCTTTCTTTTTTCTTCTTCATTTTGGCAACTCAATTCTACTTCTTCCTATATTGTCTCTCAATTATACCTTTCACAATCCACTCCCATTTTAGTATCTGAAACAGTTTTTAAATGTGCTACTTAAAATTCACAAGTGCTTTAGATAGCATGTGCTCAGTGTGCCAGTTACGCTCATATTTTTGATGCCATCCTGTGTTATCATTTCTCCTTCAGTGAACACAAGTCAGGAATGCTGGACATAGTTCCGAATGCTGGAGATACACGGTGAATCAGAAACCCACAGGCTCTGTCCCAGTAGCTTATGTAGCTAATTATAAATCAGGACTGCAGATGCACAGATTTACCCACAGGGATTACAGGAACCCTAGGTGGGGACACTGGTAGAGCTGTGCTCACAGGTGACTTAGCAACATCTTCCCCATCTGCTGTCTTCATCCCTCTCCCCTAGAGGGCTTGCATCCTCTGTTGGTGTCCCTAAAAGCCCCATAAGTAAGTCTGTCATAGAATGGAGCACAATGCTAACTCTTCCCCCCGACCCCGCCCCCCACCAGGGATAATTCCATCCATGTGCCTGGAATATAACTCCAGGATTCCTTGCCTGTTTGCGTGGCTCCGCCCACATCCGATGAGAAGGACTAGAAATAGTTCCCTTTGCTGCTCCATCGCTCAGACTTGGTGTGACCTGGAGCCTTCCTAAAATTGGAGGTGTCGTAATCTGCAGTGAACACTGGCTTCCTGAACAGGTGTAGCCATGGGAGAGACAGATTTTAGCTTCTAAAATGTTAGAACTGAGGGAAACTTGGACGAAATATAATAGAATCCAGTCATAGTACAAATGATGAAACTGAGACTCAAACATTGAATGAATTCCCCGAATTTACATAGTAAGAGTCACAGCCAGTATGATTACTTATGGCTTCTAATTCTTCATTTATTCTGCTTCTTTCTACTATACTGCTTTGAAATTAGTTGTTTATTATTTTTGACTCTCGTGGGTTCTATTACCAGACTGAACTGTATCAGTGATATAGTTAAGTAAATTTCATCTTTACAAATGCAAAAATAGAGATACATATGTAAATGTATATTGGTGTATAGTTTCAAAATAAATTTTTACTTGATTTCAAAGATAAGGGAAAAGTACCATTAGGGTCATCTTATAGTAAATTCATTGTATAACCATCTAGTAATTTCTCACAAGCTGAACTTAGAATTAGAAATCGGAACATCTCAATTCTGTAGGTGTACGATCATTGGACTTTGCTTGAATTTCATGTTTTCATTTGCACCATAGTAATATTGAATCTATATCAGAGGAAAAGAAGTACTTTCAATGAATTAAAGATTCCTGTCTTTCCTTTATGTCTGTTATTTAAGCCTTTTTCTTAATTATCTCTGATAATAAACAGCCTAGACTTCTTTTAAGAAAATAATGTAATGAACCACTGCCTACCTGTAACTCAGTTATCAATTCATTGCCACTCTTGGTTCACTTGTCTCACCCATCACACATGATGTTTATTTATTTGTTAACATGTTGCTGGAATTCTTTAAAGCAAACCCCAAACATCCTTTTATTTCATCCATTAATACTTTTGTATGTATCTCTAATAGAGGAAGACTATAATATATATTAGGTTCTGTTATTCCATATAAAAATAATCCTTTGATACTATCTAATACCCATCCTGAGAAACGCTGGGCTGGAAAAAGCACAAGCTGAAATCAAGATTGCCGGGAGAAATATCAATAACCTCAGATATGCAGATGATACCACCCTTATGGCAGAAAGTGAAGAGGAACTAAAAAGCCTCTTGATGAAAGTGAAAGAGGAGAGTTAAAAAGTTGGCTTAAAGCTCAACATTCAGAAAACTAAGATCATGGCACCTGGTCCCATCACTTCATGGGAAATAGATGGGGAAGCAGTGGAAACAGTGTCAGACTTTATTTTTCTGGGCTCCAGAGTCACTGCAGATGGTGATTGCAGCCATGAAATTAAAAGACGCTTACTCCTTGGAAGGAAAGTTATGACCAATCTAGATAGTATATTGAGAAGCAGAGACATTACTTTGCCAACAAAGGTCCTAGTCCGTTTGCTGCTGCTGCTAAGTCACTTCAGTCGTGTCCGACTCTGTGTGACCCCATAAACGGCAGCCCACCAGGCTCCCCCTGGTGGAGAATCCCTGGGATTCTCCAGGCAAGAACACGGGAGTGGGTTGCCATTTCCTTCTCCAATGCATGAAAGTGAAAAGTGAAAGTGAAGTCACTCAGTCATGTCTGACTCTTAGCGACCCCATGGACTGTAGCCCACCAGGCTCCTCCATCCATGGGATTCTCCAGGCAAGAGTATTGGAGTGGGGTGCCATCGCCTGCTCTGCCTAGTCCATCTAGGCTATGGTTTTTCAGTGGTCATGTATGGATGTTAGAGTTGGACTGTGAGAAAGCTGAGTGCTGAAGAATTGATGCTTTTGAACTGTGGTGTTGGAGAAGACTCTTGAGAGTCTCTTGGACTGCAAGGAGATCCAACCATTCCATCCTGAAGGAGATCAGTCCTGGTGTTCATTGGAAGGACTGATGCTGAAGCTGAAACTTCAATACTTTGGCCACCTCATGTGAAGAGTTGACTCATTGGAAAAGGCCCTGATGCTGGGAGGGACTGGGGGCAGCAGGAGAAGGGGACGACAGAGGATGAGATGGTTGGATGGCATCACCAACTCGATGGATGAGAGTTTGAGTGAACTCTGGGAGTTGGTGATGCTGCAGTCCATGGGGTCACAAAGAGTCGGACACGACTGATGACTGAACTGAATTGAACTGAGTACCCATCCACTCAAATATGCTCAGTTGAAAGAGCAAAGGTTTGAATAGTGAAGCCTCTAGGCTGGCTGCTTGATAAAACTTCATTTCATTGTATCCTTTGCTTTGTAAGCCTGGCCATCACACACGTCACCTGCAGTGGTTTCTGGTTGTTTTCCGTTCTCCCCACTGACTTGGCAATTTCCTTTTTGCTCTCTGTTTCCTGAATTTGCCCATCTTAGATCTCTGAATGCCTCATACATTTTCAATACCTCTCTACTTACCTCCATTGTTGGTGATAAATTTTAGCAGTACTTCATCATTGCTTATTTAGGGTGTTAGTTTAATAATGAGGAAAGACATCTCTAGAAGCATGCAGGTGGATGAGGAGGTAAAGTACAGGGTCTTTGAATTAGCAAAGTGAATTTGGGCAAGTTTATTGAGTACTTTGAGTCTCTATCTGTAAAATGTAGCCAGTCCTGGACATTATTTTGTCCCACTATCTGTATCTTTCATAAGCATGTCCTAGCCTTTTTTGGCCAAAACCCCAGCATAAATAATTACACATTCTCTCCTTGTCCTCTAAATTCCCAGTCATTGGGATAGACAAGACTGCAGAGTGTGCAGTTGACCTGGGTCCATGGTTAGATTTCCAGAACAGTTGCTAGGAACTCAAAGGAGAGATGAACAGAAAAGCATATTAAACTTGAAGAAATGTTACTTCACTAAAAATAGAAGCATAGCAGGATATGTTCAATAGTTTGTATTATTTTCAAATTGCTATGACATTGGTATAAAAATAAAGAAGAAAGAGAAAAGATTTTCTTTTGTATCAATGGAAACATTTCTCTTTTGTATCAGTTTGGGCTTCCCTGGTAGCTCAGACGGTAAAGCATCTGCCCGCAGTGTGGGAGACCTGGGTTCGATCCCTGGGTCAGGAAGATCCCCTGGAGAAGGAAATGGCAACCCACTCCAGTACTCTTGCCTGGAAAAGTCCATGACTGGAGGTGCCTGGTAGGCTACAGTCCATGGGATTGCAAAGAGTTGGACAGGACTGAGCGACTTCACTTGTTCACTGGCGTCAGTTTGCCTGTTGTATCAAAGCTCTGTCGCATTCTCTTTCTCACCACGAAGAGAATCATCTGTGAAGGAGCATGAACATGGAGACAGGAAATGGGCGAGAAGTGGAAAGGGACATAATGTTGTTCGCAGGCCTACACATTAGATCGGTATATATTTGGTGAAGATTATATGGGTATTCCATGGTGTTTATCTGGAAATGTTAGCTATTTCCATTATTTTCAGAATTAACGTTTTGTGATAGATATTATAGGCAGAAAGTGCTTTGCTTACTGGAATTCCTGATTTTTTTTCCCCTACTTTTCCCCCAAGAAAAATGACATTTTAGGATGATTGCAAGGTTGGGCCTTGGAGACAAAAAGACCTTGTTTCAAATACCAACTCTGTCACTAACATTTCTCTCAGGGTGAAGAAAATTCATAACTTCACCAAATACCATTTATTCATCTACAAAATAGAAAAATACTTTTTATAAACTGTTATAAGGATTAAGCAAAATAATGGACCTTGTAGAGGTTATCACTGACACATACATAATAAGCCCTAGAAGGATGTAGCTATTTCCTTGATATTCAAAATTTAATTGTGTGATTTGTTCACTAATTTGTCTCAGTTCACCATTTTTTTCTGTTATATATGTGTTATATTGTTGGCTTTCCCCCCCTGGGATCAGTTTCTTATCTTGGGTAAAATTATAAGTATTTTGTCTTTATTTCTCTTAAAGAAATGAAACATCTTAGATATTGTTAGAGAGCAGTTGTGGTTAATTTGATTCAGCTTCTAAGAATACTTGGAAATCTGATGGAGATTTTGAGATGGCTGTGACTGGATATGAAGGAAAGACTGGGAATACCTTTGGCTCAGATCTTGGATTCTGACAAGAAACAATTCCCTGACCTGAGGAAAGTTGCTGTCTGGACATCCGTGTCTTCTGTTTGAAGGAGGGATTTGAAATTGGTGATGGTGCAGACACTTGGGGTTTCAGTATCCTATGACTATCATTGGGCAGGTAGAGCTTTGCCATTTGAGCCTCAGAGACAGCAAGTCAGGAGCAAGGCTTATGGGTGGGAGCTGGGAGTTCAGGAACAACAGGAGATGACAGAAGGCATTACTTTTCAGAATGAAGGGAGCAATATGGGCAGTGGGAGGGAATAAGGGAATTAAAGAACAGAGAAGAAGAACTGTGCCAGGACTTCAGTCTGACTTATTTTTTTGAGCAATGCCAGGATTTCATAGCAACATCCACTATTGCTTCTGGTAAATACATTTTTAAGGGACTAACTCTCAGTAAGTGTGTACTATCAACCCCAATTCTCAGGAAACTCTAAATCTTTGCAGCTTACTGGAGATAAAGACGGTATGTTTTGGTGTCGGTGATAGTTTGCAAGCAGAAGTACAATGTGATGGGTTTTGCTGTCAGGTTTAATAGATTCAGATGTGTGATCTGTGTTTGTAGTCAGTCGGGGCCATGAAATTTCACTCAAAAGTCAGGCACCAGAATGTAAGGCATGATTTTGGCTAGCAGCCTTGGTATTAGTCACACTGACAAATATGATGAAATTGCCTTAAAAACATGTGCATGAGTTGCCTCGTGCCAGTGTTTCTCTAAAATTTCCAAAGATCCTCATCATGGCAACTTGAGATTGGACATAGGCTGGTAGAAAGGTCACAATTTAGCTTTAAAGTACTCCTTGCTGCACTTTGGCAACCAGTGTCCTGTTACTTGGGTTTACTAATATCACTTTGAGCAAGCTTTAAAGGAAAATTTCAGTGTTAGATGATTAACCAGGAAGATTGGATGGTTCTTCAGGGAGAGTAGCTCAGTGAGGTCATTAGCTTCTAAAATCTGGTGCTTAGCTTGAAAGTCCAGAAGCATCAGGTGTCAGCACTTTCATTGACCAACTCATTCAAGGAAACTGATCATAAGAAACCAAATCTTTAAGATGTTGATGTATAAAGCAACATGATAATTTATAATTAGACATATGAATGGAACCAAAACTATGTCAACTGTTTTTCAATCCAAAGGAAATCTTACCTGGAAAGGCCATTGTTACCACAGTTTGCAAAGACTTTGGTGGAAATATTTGAATGACTTTGGCCAGTATCATCAAGTTGTATTACCATCTGTAGTTCAGGGACAGAACTACCAAACATACTGAAGAGCCAAGTGGCTTAACTGGGAAGCTCCCTCTGATCACCTTTCTGTCCCTTATTTCTGTGTCCATCACCTTATATTCCCTCTGTTTCATATTCATTGTGTTTCCAGTTTCTAACAAAGGGCTAATCATATGTATGCTAAATAAATGCTAGATTGAATGGTATATGTTCACATCTGTTGACTTAAATTTTGTTGAAATTGAGTAATAATCAGGTGGATTATAACCAGTACCTATAGGAGGTTATAGTTTTAAATATGAAGTTCTTTGTTAGTTGGAACAAAACAGTTTCTGCCTATTTTTTGAGTGTTGATGAGTCTAAAGGCTATTGCATTTGTTCCTTCAAATCTACTACCTCTCTCCCTCTTCAGTATGAAAACTATATTGTAGAGCAAGTTTGAAGCTCTATTTTCTTTTTTTCTTCCATTCAGGTCCTTTTTAGAATGTTTTATTCTTTCATTCTGAGAACCTTGTTACCAAATTCATAACAAACATCTAGGTATCCCATTATTTCTCTTAACTTCTGGCCTCACTGAAGGCAAAATATTAAGACAACAACAATAAACCATGAAGATGTCAAGTCTTAGTTTTTGTTGTTTAATGAAAATCTTCTTTTAATTCTTGTCCTGCCTACACATTGGTCATTGACGATACATTTTGAGGTTATCTTGGCTACTATGGAACTAGATTTTTAAAAAGGTAATTGCATGCCATGAGACCAAAGCAAATGTGGAGGCAAGATGGACAGATGTGTAGGTGGGATACAGCCAGTGTTTGAGATGGGCTC
>NW_011494688.1:1386306-1386954 GCF_000754665.1 Bison bison bison | reverse complement strand
TCCTGACCCAGGAATTGAACCGGATCTCCTGTATTGCAGGCAAATTCTTTACCAGCTAAGCTACCAGGGATGCTGTACCTAGTTAAAATGTATCTGTGTGTAATTGGGAGTGATCACTTACTAACATTTTCTTTCTTTGAGAAAAAAGATCATTCTAACCTTTGTAACTATTAATAGGTTTTGTTTGTAGAGCTGAGAAACATTTCAAAATTAAAATTTTTAGTCACCTTTTTAAAAAAACCTTTCAGATCTATTTGTTTGGGCTAGGAAAAATAAATAAAATAAAGATACCTTCTCTCTTGAATAGGGAAAATTTGAATTCTGTCAATTCTGAAATCAAAGTAAAACATCTGGAGAGGTGATGTGACCAACAAATCAAAATTTACAGACACAGCTAATACCAGTAAACAAGAAATGCATTTCTTGTCTTTAGTTGGTGACCATCGATACAGGGTGATTATTATTTTCAACTTGTCTTTCTAGAAGATGGCAAGATGGTAGTACTTGTCACGGTTTATCTCATGTATGTTTTTCCAATAAGGATTATGATTGATAGACTTGGTTATCAGTGGGCCCATTTGCCTGTATATATAAAAAAAAAAAGTTGAAGTTTGTATTCAAGGATTTATTTCTATTCTGCATTAGTAT
>NW_011494688.1:1367425-1386206 GCF_000754665.1 Bison bison bison | reverse complement strand
ACGTGCGGAATAATTAGATTTTAGATTCATTTTAGAAAATTCCCTAAAAACCTACAGAGCCTCTCATTAAGTCATATTCTTTCTTAACCTCTAGAAAAACCCAGGGCTAAGTCCTTTCAAAGCCTGTAATTGCTGGAGGCCAAAGTATGAACTCAGATTCTGAAATCCTCCAGACTTAATGTTTTATTTGCACATCTTTGAAAGTTTTCATATAAAGCTTGGAAATAAGTGTTTCACTTGATTTTACCTGTTGTTCCTGTCTTTGTGACCCTCCTACTTTTCAGAGAGAAGCAAAGTTATCTTGAGTCCTCTCTCTCTCTCTTTCTTTTTTTTTTTTTCGGTCCCACTGTGTGGCTTGCAGGAACTTCGTAACTTTGTTCCCCAATTCTGGCCCCCAGCATGAGAGTGCCAAGTCCTAACCACTGGACCATCAGGAGTTTCCAAGTCCTCTCTTTCTCGTTGGCTGCCTTTTCTTTGGAGTGACATTAGCAATCTAATGAAATTTCGTCCTTCCTCTGTCACTAGAATGCCTGAAAGATCTCTAACTCTGCTTGTGCATGGGGTCTGGGGGAGCGCTGTCTTCATTAAGTCTGCACCTTGTCCTCCTCTCTGGGTTTGTGTTCAACCCCCTTTCCGGAATTCCCCAGACTTTTGGAAACACTCCTGAAGGACAGTGAATTGATAGTCATCACAGACTGTAGCAAGCTTGAAATTCCATTGGAAATTTTGAAAATTTTTTTCTTTTACTTTGAAAGTTATGTAAACTTGGGCTTCGATTTGTAAAAAAATTTATTGGAGTATAGTTGATTTACAATGATGTGTTTCTGCTGTGCAGCAAAATGAATCAGTTATATACATATGCACTCTTCTTAAGAGTATTTTCCCATATAGGTCATTACAGCATATTGAGAGTTCCCTATGCTCTATTAGCCTTCTATTCTTCTTTTTTAAGTTCACACTTCTCAATTCTTAAAAAATTTGATTGATTTACAAATTGTGCTCATTTCAGGTATACAACAAAGTGATTCAGTTACATATAATACATATTTTCATCCTTTTCTGATTCTTTTCTCATATGGATTATAACTAAATATTGAAAGTTCCTTGTGCTATACAGTAGGTCCTTGTTGGTTATCTGTTGGCCTTTTATTCTATCGTAAGACAGCATTGATTCTGATAGAAAGGTAATGGGGTCAAGTCATCACCCTCCACTCCTTCCTAGGTTGTTAAATAGGTACTCCTGTAAGAGGCTCACGGTTTTCCATAGATTTTTATACTCCAGCCTCCTCACCTCTAGCATGTGTCTGTGAGGCTAAGAAGCCACTGAAATCGTTCCTTCAGTGAAGGATGTCACACAGTGTTCCTACATAAACATGATGGGAAGGTGATGCCTTTCTTAAAGGGGTCTTCACTCTCACCTTATTATTTTAGTTATGGGATCACATTAGAACATACCGTTATTGCTTCAATGTTTTCTGAGTCATGTTAGTAAATGGAAAACCCTGAAGCTGTTATATTTATGTATTTGATATAGAATTAGTATGTGGACAAAGTACCCTTAGGTCTCTGAAAACTTTGAAGCATTGGAAAGAAGATTTGTATCCTGTTATTTTTTTTTTTAATTAAAAAGGCTTTATTTTGAAGTATAGTTGATTTACAATGTGTTAATTTCTGCTGAACAGGAAAGTGGTTCAGTTACATGTATATTCTGCTTCATATTCTTTGCTACTATGGTTACTGAACGCAGTTCTGTGAGCTGCGTAGAACCTGTTGTTTATTGTATACATAGTAGTTTTATATCCTGTTTTTTAAAATGAATAAATGTAGGCCTTTAATGTAGTTATTTGTAAAAATGTAGAAAATAGGAACATAAAAAGAAAATCAGTCATTCAGATAAAAATCATTTACTTTCAGGCATTTCCCTTCCAGAATTTTTTTCCATTCAAATATGAGTGTGAATGTTTGTGGATGTGTGTAGACATGTCTGTGAGTATTTATAAACTTGGAATCATATATTACATTCAGGTTTTTAAATTTGATTTTTAAATATCCTGCTTTTTAAATTTGATATTGTGAGCATTTTTTGGTATTGTTAAACATCAAGTTGTGCTGAAACTATTCTCAATTGTGCACTCTATTACTTGTACATTAAAAAAAAAACAAAAACAAACCAAAAAAAATCCCTGTTAATTAAGTCAAGTACTTATCACCAAAATAGTCACCTCAGCACACTAGAATTTTCCCACATTCTCCTACCAAATACCATAAATTATTTAGCACCACAGAAGTTTATTATTTTTGTATATTTATGAAAAATTTTAGTTTTAAATCTAGGCTGGAGGTCAGATTGTTACTGAAAAATTAATGTGGTGGTATAAATTATGGGTGGACACTCCTCCTTGTCTTGAGTTAGCCTTAGATAACAGCCTAAGGGCATCAATGCCAGTGCTCTATCTTGAGATCAGCACTGCTCCGTAATTGAAAAGGCGATTGCAGTGGTGCTTAGCCATGTGTGTCTGCTTAAAGACAGTTCAATTAGTCTCTGCCTTGGATCCCTAAAGACCTCTCTCTCCAAGTCTGTTATTTGACATCTGTCAGAAGCATGACTTTAAATGCTAAATTAGAAGCCACTTGATCTGATAAGATCTTGTTTCCTTTTCCAAAAGTTTTTCAATAAAGTTTCTCTGAAATTAATCCTGAGAATGCAAGGGCTTTCTATGATAATGAGTCCTTATCAAATATTAATAATATTGTTAATCTGCTCTTAGCTCCTACTTGGAACTTTCTCTCAAAACCTCTATTAGCAGTACAGGATCCAGTATCCAGCGGTGGCACCATTAAATGAAAGCAATAATGCCAGGTATCTGTATGTCATATTTCCATCTCAGCTGACTTAATCTGGGGTTCATGAGTACTTTCTGGCACAAGCATATTTCAGAAATAGTGTTGCTTTGGTTCCAGACCACCACAATAAAGTAAATATTGCAATAAAGTGAGTCACGTGAATTTTGCTTCCCATTGCATGGAAAGTTATGTTTTCACTATAGTATAACCTGTTAAGGGTGCAATAACACGTCTTAAACAACATCGTACTTTAATTAAAAAATAATCCTACTTCAGTTAAAATGGTGCTGCTAGTCCTGCTTGGTGCAAGGTTGCTACAAACTTTCAGTTTGTAAGATGTGCAATAAAGTGAAACACAATAAAATGCGGTATGCCCATACAGTATTTCAGAAATATATCCTGCTGTCAGTCCATGGGTAAAGAATGTATGTTATTACATAAAAGGTATGGGAAAATTGATTGTTTTTTATCTTGTTGGTGGGAGTTTTAAATTATTCAAACACTGTTGGAAAGCAATTTAGCAATTTTTTCAGAGCTTAAATTGTCTAAAATCTTTGAACAATTTAGCTGCTAAGAATTTATCCATTTAGCATCCTCATAAAAAGAAGCTCCCAAGATGAAGTGCAAGGATAGTCATTTCAGCTTTCTTTCTGGTGGTTTAGTCGCTAAGCTGTGTCCAACTCTTGCGATCCCATAGACTGCAGACTCCTTTGTGCATGGGATTTTCCAGGCAAGAATCCTGGAGCGGGTTGCCATTTCTTTCTCCAGGGGATTTACCCCACCCAGGGATCAAACCTGGGTCTCTTGCACTATAAGGTATTAATGTCATCACATCCATGCAATTGAATACCAGGCAGCTATTAAAACATATAAACATATCTACATGGGAAGGTCTTTGGCATATAATAATAAGTTGATAAAAGCAAAATGATTATACAAAATGGTACCCTTTATTTAGAATGAAAACTAACAAAAACTATTAAACTTTCATAGCACAAATACATGTATACATACACATGTATATATATGTATGTACCTAGGTAATTTTCCCCCACAAAAACTATCAGTTTTGTTTCCTTTAGGGATAGAGACTTGTTAGCCTACATTGGGTAGGCCAAGAAATTCATCTAGGATTTTCTGTGTAACATCTTACAGAAAAATCCAGGTGAACTTCTTGGCCAACCCAGTATTTTGCCTTTTATATATTTTTGTATTTGAAATTCCTAACACTGCATTTATTACTTTTTTTGTTAATGTATTTATCTATATGATATGATTTGGAATCTTTCATGTAATGTTAATGAATGTTTTTAAAAAGCCTAGAGAAATATTCCATTGATATTTTAAGATGATTTTTAAAAAAATCAGTGGTGTTCAGAAATAATGATGGCCAGAGGAGATGACATATAATATACCATGGAAAATCAGAGTAGTGGAAATCAGGGAAAGATATGAAAAGGAAGATTTGTTTGGAACATGTGGGAAAGGGTGGCTTTTTAAAAACTTTAGCAACTACATTTTTTTCCCTTTTAAGTTTTATTCTGTCAACCTTGAGGAGCCTGGTGGGCTGCAGTCCATGGGGTCGCTAAGGGTCGGGCACGACTGAGCGTCTTCACTTTCACTTTTCCCTTTCACGCACTGGAGAAGGAAATGGCAACCCACTCCAGTGTTCTTGCCTGGAGAATCCCAGGGACGGGGGAGCCTGTGGGCTGCCGTCTATGGGGTCGCACAGAGTCGGACACGACTGAGGAGACTCAGCAGCAGCAGCAGCAACCTTATTCTTTTGCAGTTGTGTTTCTACCTTATTCTTTGATTTTCTTTTAATTATTGAACCACATCCACCTGTGTTGTTCCTTCCCCCTGCTCCCCATCCTTGGTCTGTATGGCTCTTTTTTTCATCTCTTTGGTTTTTCTGTAAGGTTAGTGTTGCAGTAAGGAGCAGGGGTTTGAGTGTTGGGACCAGAAAGACAACAGCATTGATCATGCACTTGCCGCTGGCCAGACACACAGCTGATGTCTTTCCTCAGCCTGACCTCTGAACTTCCTTTTCCTTATGTCAGCTGGCTCTGATGTTGTCTAACCTTCTATGACAAGACAGTGACTTGTTGGATTTATTTTTCCGAAATATGATTATGAAGTTGCTTAACCATTATATTTCATTGATATGATGGAAAAGTAAAGTATTGCCTAGTAGAAGAAAATACGGACTTGCAAGGCCATGGTGGTTTATTTATTGTCACGATTATCTAACTTACCAAACACAGCCCCCCTACTGTGTAATCATATAATTGAACAGCTGAGGCCTACACAGTTATCTGAACTGACTAATCCCTATCCAATTAAACAACAACATCGAGCTGTAAAATGCACATTTCCCCTGTGATACTGAGGGCTTCTCAAACCTCAAATGCTTTATATCCTGCTGTTACTGTGATTTCTGAAAACCAAAGAAAATCCAAAGTACTTCATATATCAATACAGAGGATTCTTTTAAACATTTCCTTATCTGTATGAGGAAGACAGCATTTAACTCTGATTTCAGTCCCTGTTGGCGCTTCTGTATTACTAAGTCTACTCTTCTGTATTACTAAGTCTAAAGTTAAGAGCTTGGAAAGAAATTACAGACAAATAAACAGGTTATCATAGACTTTATCTGTAACTATTCAGCCTAGCCTCTAAAGCTCAATGTCTGTGATGCCTGAGTTCCATCTATGTGTCACAATTGATTAGGTGAGAGAATTACTTAGAGTGGCCCAAATTGATTTTTCCAACAAGGTAAACAAAAGGGTGTGACTTACCAATAATATGTTGATAGCCAGATTTTAAATATTAATAAAAGTACGCAATGTAAAAGAAATGTGTTCAGCTCATGTTCCATGTGAGTTCAAAGTGGTCTACTGATGATAACCACCAAGAAATATTGAAAAGACTATTGATCAAGGCAAGGCTGCCTTAGTGTTTCATTTGAGCCTTATCTCTTACTCAATGTATGGCATAGAGTAACAAATAATACTGACCTTTGTTTACTGAATCTTGTGAGGTGTTATGTTAAAGTGCTTTAGTTGTGGCATTTATGTATTCTGACAGTAATATTGGCTTTTCTATCAGCTCCATTTTCAAGGAAAGTAAACCTACCAAGGTTTAACTAGTAGGTGGCAGAGCTGGGATTTGAAACCAGGCTCGAGTACCCTTGTGGATGAACTGATAACCAGAGTATGAGGTTGATTAAGGCACCACTGAGAATAGAAAGGAAGAGAGACAGTTGGATCTCCAAAATGTGATTTTGCAATTTTAGTTGAAATATTGGTTTGTGGAATATTGTATAGTCATACTTAAATATATGTATAGTCAAATTATAGCTGTTTCTTTGTCTTTCAGGAATCTGTACAAAAATCCATTCTGCCTAATTCACAAATGGAAGTTTTCCCACCAGCTATGGGCATTATCTGTTTTAAATATGAAAGGTGTTAGAACACATAAGTGTGTAAAATTTGTTTCTTTCCATTTTATCAATAAGTATAATTATTAAGTTTAACTTTCTATTGCTTACTGATTTCAGTGTTGTGTGTATGTGAATTTAATTTATCTTTCATTGATCTGCAACTAGTGTTTCTTAGTTTTCCTGAACTTTGTATTTTGTAGTCTAAGAATTCTGTGGAATAAAATCTGGGATTGTTGTTGTTGTTGTTGTTGTTTGCTTTTAAACTGATTTCTTTTCCATTTAATTACCTGCTCTCCTTTGCCATGAGGAAGCAGTATGCATAGTTTACATTGAGTCCCCCACCTCTGTGCCGTGGACCAGTACCTCCTGTCAGATCAGCAGTGACGTTAGATTAGAGATAAAGTGCACAGTAAATGTAATTGACTTGAATCATCCCCAAGCTATCCCCTCGTTTTGCGGAAAAACTGTCTTCTACAAAAGCAGTCCCTGTGACAAAAAGGTCAGGAACCGCAGGTTTACCTGGAATTATTTTTGTTAAAAAAAAAATAGTTTAATCATTTTTACTCTTAAATTATGAAAAATTTGAATATAAGATGTGTTTGAAATGTTTCTTATAAATGTTTAGGTGAAAAACATTCTCATGAAAGATGAACAATACCAGGCTATGACTAACTATACATTTGTTAATAATTTTGACATTTAAATGTAATAAACATAAATTTGTTTGGCAATTATTTTTGAAATCTTTGAGGAATAGAGCCATACTTCGCCACAGATCTCATGATGGTTCCTACATCGTGTTAAAGACAAATTCAGGATCAGGGTGCTAGATGTTGGTGGAATAATCTTACTATCGAAATGAAACTTCTGCAGTGACCACATAGGGAGAGGAAACTCTAATATATATGACTAAATTGCTTGAATCAAGGCATAAGAAATGGCTAAGTGGTAATATTTGTGTTTGTTCTTTTTGCCTATGAAAGTTTGTTGTTTTAATGTCAAATAACAGGGCTGCAATAACACATTAAATTGCCAAATAATTGGTTTTTAGTTGGTTAGTACATTTTGTATCTTGGATAAATTGTGTATATTCCCTGAGCTTCATCAACATATCTATTTAAATAGCTTTGAGATAGAATCTACATTATATTTCACCCGTTTGAAGTTTAATACTCAATGTCTTTTGGTTTATTCAGTGTGGTATAATCATCAGTACCAACTCCAGAACATTTTCATCAGCCCTCTCTGAAAAGAAACCCCATTCCTATTAACAGGTACTCTGTTACCTGTCCCCCCTACAATTGTCCTACACCCTGGTCCCACAGGTAACTGTCGGTTTAATTCCTAACTCTATAGATTGGCCCATTCTGGACACTTCACATAAATAGAATCATACTTTATATGGTCCTTTGTGACTGTCTTCTTTCACCTAGCATACTGTTTTTAAATTTCATTGATATTGTAGTGTGTATCAGAACTTCATCCTTTTAGTGGCTGAAATAAACATATCCTAGAGATAGTAACTGATGATTAGATGATTAGAAAGAGTAACTAATGGGTGTTTGGCTTGTTTCCACTTTTTGGAAAAAATATTGCTGTGAACTTTGATGCACAAGTTTTTTGTGGACCTAACCTAGATAGCATATTGAAAAGCAGAGACATTACTTTGCCAACAAAGGTCCATCTAGTCAAGGCTATGGTTTTTCCAGTGGTCATGTATGGATGTGAGAGTTGGACTGTGAAGAAAGCTGAGAGCCGAAAAATTGATGCTTTTGAACTGTGGTGTTGGAGAAGACTCTTGAGAGTCCCTTGGACTGTAAGGAGATCCAACCAGTCCATTCTGAAGGAGATCAGCCCTGGGATTTCTTTGGAAGGAATGATGCTAAAGCTGAAACTCCAGTACTTTAAGTAGGCCACCTCATGCGAAGAGTTGACTCATTGGAAAAGACTCTGATGCTGGGAGGGATTGGGGGCAGGAGGAGAAGGGGACGACAGAGGATGAGATGGCTGGATGGCATCACTGACTCAATGGACGTGAGTCTTAGTGAACTCCGGGAGTTGGTGATGGATAGGGAGGCCTGGTATGCTGCGATTCATGGGGTTGCAAAGAGCTGGACATGACTGAGTGACTGAACTGAACTGAAGTGACTTTGAAATAAAGATTTCTCCACAGTTTTTGTAGGGTACATAGGAATGTTTATGGCTCAAGTAGGGTCCAGCAATCTGGGGTTTCTTCCTCGTTAGGGGCAAGGGAAATATTCTTCCAAATGCTTCCTGGAATTTGATAACTCACTAGCAAAACTCCCACATAGGTCTCAGTAGTAAATGAAGAACTTCTGAGAATCTAGTTTGCTATAGAAGCAAGGTAAGAAAGTCGAATCCTGCACCCTTTGCTTTGGATAACCTAAAAGATGTAGGGGACGACTCATTGATTTGAAGATAAAGAATGAGCTGCAATAGGTGAAGGAAATGTTCTTATGAGCATTATTTTTTTTAATGTAGGATATATAGTTTGTGTTTTTTAAGTATCACAGATATAGAATTAGTTCTATACATTGCAACCAAATTATAAGTGACATTTGTGTTAAAGTTTTGGTTGTTGAATATCTGTCAGGAGGCAAAACAAGTCAAGTTAGGCTTAACACACTAGGCTTTTGAAGACAAGAAGTACTGCAAAAATGTTCCATCTTCATATGCTAAAGGAGAGAGACAAGATACTTTGGCAAACAATAGCTTTTCAGTACACAGTGTTCTTTATATAAAGATCACTTTTGGTCAGATAATGTTTCAGGATTTGTAGTTGGAGAATACTCTTGTAAAGACCATCTATCTCTCTGTCTTCATAAAGCCAGACTTTATGAATCTTAAAAAAATTTTATTGGAGTATAGTTTATTTACAATGTTGTGTTCGTTTCAGCTGCACAAAAGGGATTCAATTATGCATACATATATGCATTCTTTTTCAGATTCTTTCCCCATATAGGTTATGACAGAATACCAAGTAGACTTCTCTGTGCTATACAGTAGGTCCTTGTTGGCTGTCTATTTTATATATAGCAGCATCTGTGTGTTAATCCCAGATGCCTAATTTGTCCCTCTCCCACAGTGTTTCCCCTTTGGTAACCATAAGTTTGTTTTCAAAATCTGAGTCTGTCTGTGTTTTGTAAATCTTTGACCAGTTATGGCAGAAATGTTGAAATAATTAGGTTATTTCTTTGTCCCACTGTTATCTGGTTTACCAAAAAATTGTTTGTTACACACAGATTTGTTCATTTGAATCAAATGATTCAAATTTTGTTCATTTTGTTCACCAGATTTTGTTCAAAAAATGTTGTTTAAAAATGTAAAAACAGAAGAAAAGACTCCCAGTGATTCCATAAGTAGAATGTTTCTTTTCTGAATAGCTAATTCATATTGTGCTCATCTCTTGATTAGCACCATGATATAAGATGCTCTAATGAATAGTAACAAAAGTACCAATTAGCACACTCAACCCTTGGCATTAGCATCTCCTAGTAAACTTGTAGCTTTTTCTTCCTTAATGTGTGTGCCTAGTGTCCCCAGGAGGCAGGTGGACTTTAATATATCATGGAGATAAATTCTCCATGTTAAACACCACTCATCTTCTATGTACTGCTGGACTGTGTCAGAGTTTTAGAGGAGTGCATTTCTTGGCAAAGAACAAAGAATCTTGTTCCTTAGCAGAGAATTAAAATGTCTTGTTGATGGAATGAAGCCATTAGTCCCCATGGAGCACTGTATACACGTAGAGCTTCTCTCTTCCAAATAAATACAAAAACTTCCTAGAGGAGGTGGCGTTGAGTTGACTTTATTATATCTCTTCATTAAATTAGGCTTAGGGAAAAAATGAAAAGTATTTGCAAAGAGTATCTACCAACTCTCTCAAATATGGATAATTCTTGGGTATTTGGGTTTTTAAAAAACAGGGTTCTTAAACTGTGACAGCTGAGAATGAAATGAAGCAGTGCTGTCATATCAGACTTTCCTTAGCATTGACACAGTTGCTAACCTGGTTGATGAGGGAATTTTAATGTCTGTTTGATAGGATCACTCTTGATTTTCTTTTGGAAAGGATGGAGAAATGGCTGGAAGAGAGAGAATGGTAAATAGTTGAATGATCTTACCTAAAAGATGATAGGTTCATTTAAAAAAACCATGTCACAGGATTCCACCTTAGGCCTTGACCTAGTCATTAGTTTATGTCAGTAGCCATGATAAAATATAGACAAAATGCTTCTGTAATACGCATTCTCTTAAATCTGGGAGAGAAGCAAATATATTGATTGACAAAAGGACTGTAACAAGATCTGCAAAAGTGTATCAAAGAGATAACTCTTCCTGTGTATAAATGTAAGATTTAAGAAAATCTATGGGACAAATCCAGAAGAAGAGAAAAAGTCTTAGCTATTAAACATGAGGGAAAGAATACAGGGCAGAAGTTCTCAGCTTTGGTTATATCCTAGTGCCACATAGCGGGGGTACCTGGGAAGCTTTTAAACATGTTAGTTACCTAAGCACCACTCTAGCCAATTAAGTCAGAATCTCTAGGGGTGAGGCCCAGGTATTCGTACGCTTAACAGTCTCCCCAGGTGATTTTACTGTGCATCTATGCTAGAAAACTATGAATTCATTTTATTTTGTGGACAAATTATAAACCCAATAAGAAAGTACTCCAATAAGGATGTCACTGTCCACCCCTTTAAAAAAGCTAATTTTAAAAAAATAAGGCCACATTTGGTGGCTTTCGTGGTAAAGAACCCAGCTGACAGCGCGGGAGATGCAAGAGATGTGGGTTCGATCCCTAGGTCGGGAAGATCTCCTGGAGTAGGAAACGGCAACCCGCTGCAGTGTTCTTGTCTGGAAGATTCCATGGGCAGAGTAGCCTGTTGGGATACAGTCCTTGGGGCTGCAAAGAGTTGGACACGACTGAGACTGAGTACACATCCAGCATGCAGTTAGACCACATTTAGGGTGTTGTTTGAAACAGGAGACACGTACTCAGGAAGAAGAAAGTGAAAATGCTGAATTGATTTAACGTCTTGCTGAGAACTGTGTAGGAAATTGTAAATGCTTAGATGGCTAATATAAACCTAAGGAACTAAACATTTTTCAAGAAGAGACTTCAGTATGCATACCTTGATACTCAGGTTTATCAAGGAAAACTTTCTCGGTTATTCTTCTAGGGATGATACAAAAAATAGGCTGGATTATCTACAAAGAATCAGAATATCACAGAGACTTCCTTGTAAGAAATGGGGCCTCATTAAAACAGATCATTTTGACAGATCTTTGACAGTTTGGGGTTGTACACGTGTATCTACCCTTTTGGAATTTTTTTTTATTGTTTCAAAGACAATATATTTATAATTTCAGGGTTTGAAACTTTAGTGGCTTTAGGTAAGTCACTAAAGATTTCGTTATGGTAGCAGAATAGAAGGTAAGATAATCAACTGTGATTTAAAAAAAATTTTTTTTAATTTATGTTGGACTATAGCTGACTTACAATATTGTGTTAGTTTCAGATATACAGCAGGGTGATTCAGTAATACGTATACATATATCTATTCTTTTTCAAATTCTTTTCCCATTTAGTGTATTACAGAATCTTGAGGAGAATCTCCTGTGCTGTCCAGTAGGTCCTTGCTGGTTATCAGTATGTGTGTGTATTTTAACTCTCGACAGACTAGTCTAGAATATAGAACTCTGGCTTTCCAGTCACAGAAAAGCACCAACTGCTACCAGTCCTTGACCAGATCTTCCTGTTCTGTTCAACAAGAACTGTTTAAAATAGTATAGTAAATCTCTTCTTTCTTCAGGTTCCTTCTTGGAGCACAAATTTCACGACCCTAAGCCTGTGCTTCCTCTGTTCTTCCTCTGGTTCCCCAGGGCACCTGAGTGGCTGTGTGTTTCTTTGCCATCTGAACAGTATTCTGAGGACCCTCCCATTTCTCTCCACTTGGAGGTAGGCAGGCAGCTGAGGCTGGCTTGCTGATGGCAGATCAAGGAATAGTGTGAGAAGACACTATTTTCACTTCAGTCTCTTTTGTCTGTCAGAACTGAAATGTGTGAGTTTCTATTTGACTGCGTGATGTTTGACCTGGCCCAATCTGAGTTTGCAAGGGAGTCATTTCAAACACTTGAGCTGATATTAAGCCATTCAAACAATAGCTGTACTTGCCCTGTTATTACCTGGTCCTTGAGTTACTGATCGCCTTTTCTTGATGACAGTTTTTCTTTGATTTTTTTGATGGCATATTGGAGGCAGGGCATACGCCTCAACTAGGAAATCTGCCCAAGTATGCCTTATGTACATACAGCTCGCTTTAACCTGATGTAGTGTTGAATCCATCCTGGCTGACAGTCTTTATTTTCCCTCATTTATTGATGGATCTACAGCATCAGCAGAAGAAATTCTCCATAACAGATGTCTGGACATTGCTATTCATTAGCAATCAATCAGTGCACTGAAATGATCATTTTGGTCTGGTTATTTTATGGTGAATCTATTATAGCAACTGTGAAACATTATGTTTATTATTATGTGTTACTTTAATTCTAATTTTAATTATTATTTGGCAGTGTAATAAAGTGGCCTGGGAAGCATGGCATTCATTAGTTTTTGTTAAGGTTTGAGAAAAGAGTTTCTCCCTGAGACTCAGTGTCAGGGAAAGGATGTTGCTCCTTGAGGGAATGGGTCAGAAACCAGAGCCTTCATTTTAATGAAATATTAACAGGCTGTGATAGGGTGTGGTGCTGTGGAGAGGCCATATAATACAGGCCAGTGTGACATTCCAGGGTAGATTGCTTCACAAGTAAAAAATGGGTGTTCAGCATTCTGTGAAAGGTGTTCAGATCAGACCCTTGCCTCCAGCCACTCATCAGTTAGAGGGCACCAACTCTGGGCTTCAGTGTCTTAAACTATAAAGTGAGAGTATTTGATCTGAATAATTCTGAAATCCTTTCTTACTCAAAAACTGGTTATAGTTATATGGTATTATAATTATGATACTGTAACTATAGAGCCATACCCCATTTGTCTTTAGGATCAGGCCATAGAATTGTATCTTCATAAGATTTAGTAGTAATTTTGATGCCCATCCATACTTACAAACTTATAGTTATGCTTACATTGTGTTGTTGACATCTTTATATAGAAACTGTGAGAATAAAAAGAATTCTTAGACCTATGGGCAATAGGACTATGAAATACAGTTTTTTTTGTGGGTAATACTTCCAAGATCAGGAAAACGAAGAAATTTTCTCTTCAAGGTCTTAGAGACTTCAAAAATATTAGTGAGAATATAAACTCAACATAAATACAGGTACAAAATAGGTAACTGAGGAGCATGAAATCTGAACACTGCCCTTCAGAAAGCCCTGGAAACACCAGCCAGTCTAACTTTAACAAATAAGACATGTCAGTTTTTTAAGAAATATGCAAAAGACATAAAAAATGAAATGTTCTATTGAAATTGTGTGATTTCTATTGTGTTTTTGAACAATAGGTCCCTACTTCCACCCTAGTAGATACTGATTTTAATTCTGGGAAAATTGAGAGTTTGCATATTGATTGTAGCCCACTAGGACAACTGACAAAATAACCCAGATGTGTGGTGTTTTTTTTGTGTGCGTGTGACAATCTTTTAAAGTAATTCTGTGATCATACATCTGCTAGATTGTATGGGTTTGTTTCTTCTAACACACTGTTTCTAGTTGTTATCTTTTGGTGCCTTCAAATTGCTTAGGTAGGTACCATGCAAAGTTACATTTTTCTCCCTGAGTTCCTAATGATTCTTGCTCTCTTAAATATTGCTTTTCTGGCTTCTTGAGTTTGCTGAATCATTGCCTGTGCCTCTGGGAGACATGCTGTTACTTCCCTAAGGAGTCACTCCTGACAAAAAGTGATTACCAGTGTATTCGCAGCTTAGGTGTTTCTGCTATTCGGCTTCTCTCGGGATAAATCACAGTTGTTGCAGAGCAAGTATGCAGCTAAGCTCAGGACTAGAAGAGTGCGTGGAGAACGTGCTCAAAGGGATTGGTGACAGATTCGACATTGGTTTTATCTTCAGCCGTTGCTCCTGACGCTGCTTTTCGGAGCTGATGTGTTGGTTCCCTCTGTCTTGTGTCTTACTCTTGACTTGAGTTTTGAAGCTGCTGCCACTGGAGCTCTTGTATATGTCAGAGATGAACACAGGGAATTCAACAACAAGCAATTGGATAACGTTTCTAACAACATGTAGCTTTCTAAAAGCAGTGGATTACTGGAGGTGTCCTCACCTGGACAGTCTGTTGAAGAAATTCAGGGCGACTGATCGGAGATCATGTGGGTTAATTAAGGGCATATTCCAAAAGAGGGTTGCATTTTACTTTCTTGGTGATAAAAGCTGGGAAAGCTTAAGAAAATGGCTTTAAATGCCATCATGCATCATTAATTAGAGCTGACAAAAGAGGCAATCAGTCCGAATGAGAAAAGACAGAGCATAATGCTTCGGCAATGAAAGCGGATGATTAAAATAGGATAGAGGATGTTCCCAAGCGAGTGCAAAAACAACTGAGTCTGCGAGGTCTGGAAGAGTCCATGGTGCCCCACCCGTCTCATCTAGGTGTGTGATTCTGGTTGACATTTCTAGTTAGTACAGGACCTGGTGGTGGTTTCTCAGACCTGCGAGATCCTACGGAGGTTTGAAGTGAGAAATAGGGTGAAAAGAGATATGCTGCTGATTACAAATGGAGACAGCTTTTAGATGAAGGAAGAATGAACCTGTTGGCAAAAGCTTTGACTCTCAGACCAAGAGACCTATTAAATGTCACAAGAACAGAATCTCATGCTATAACACATCTGTCTTTTGGAGAGTGAATAGTTTGTTCCATGTAAACCAATTGTCCCAAGGTAACATTGGATACTTTTCAGTTTAAGTTCTTAGTGATACGTGTGCCATCACTCATTTTGTTGCACTGGATTTTGTGGTACTATTTAGTTTGATTCTTATTTTGTATAAAAAAATCCCACCATAAGTAAAATAAATATATCATCTGCATATTTTTTCACTAGCATTAAGGCTGATCCAGTTCTCTTTAAAGGAGATGCATATCCATAAACTCCTTGTGGTTTTGGGGCTATGAATAACAGGTTTCTTACTTTTCCTACATTACTTATAGACCCTAAAACGTGAGCCCAGTTTTCTCGTCTTTGCACAGGCAAAGCTCCCAGGAAATCATCGGAAGCCTTGTGTTGCTCTGGGTCAAGTTAATAACTTTCTTTGCTTCCATTCCCTTAGACTACTCATTGATATGTGGTGGATATTTTTACTGAAGCTTATTTTTTTTCTGTTTCCCTTTCATTTAGTCAAACTAATATTGCCAAGTTCATAAGAAAAAATAATCTTCTGCTTTAATCTCCTCTGCTTCCAAAGAACAGAACCAATGATCCGTCTTTATCTCCTTCATGTTCTTGTTGAATTTTTTCAATATAGCTGTTGTAACATTATAATACGACCCTTGTATGTAATGTCACAATCAGCTTTTTCTCTACGTTGTGAACTTCTGTTTGGGGGGGAAAGGATATCACAGTGGCCCAAGATATACCAGATACAAGGTGACTCTAGGAAATGTTAAATTGTATCTTCCTTTAAGGGGAATTATGGACCACACTTACAGAATATAGAACTCCTGGGCTGCTGGCAAATTTCATTTCCTCAAGTGACTTTGATGGCAATATGAGATCATTGGAAGAAGCTAGTTTCAAATAGAAAAATGTGACAGAAGAGAGTACACTTTCATTTCCCAGCAATTTCCTCCCTTGCTTGTGGGATGCCAATTTCGAGAAGCTGCTTTTTACACAGAATAGCACACCTTACCCTGAATATTTTTATAAGTGAGAAATAAAGTAGCCAACAGTTTTTATTCGTGCTCTGTGCTAGATATTGTTTAAGGTTCTTTCCATCCCTTACCTATTGTAATGCTTACAATTACCTCATGTAAAGATAGCACATTCCTCAATAAATGAGAATTTGTAGAGAGGTTAATTAGCTTCACCAGGACCACTTTAGAAACAGTGCAACAGACCCATGATTGAACCAGTTTCGGATCCAAATCACATCTTTTCTTATATATTTTCTATATATTACGCCACATCCCCCACCCTCTACCTCACCACTGATTCACTCTCAGAATCAACTGTAAACTGACAGTTTACACCAGACTAGAAACAGCGAGGACCCAGAGATTAGCCAGATGTGAAGGGGGAATTTCTTCCTTTAAAAATAATACAGAACCCAAAACCTTTAAGAAGATTCTCTTGAAGGAAACCATGAGGCCCTAATTCTTTCTCTCCAGGTTTTACCTTCCCCATGAGTGGGAAAGGAACCCTCTTGAGTAGTAGAGGGCAGGCAGACAGTAGGTGAATGCACGTCAACATTAGGAACCTGACAACAGCGAGCAGAGACTGAGTTTTGGAGACGGATTCAGGAGTCAGATGTCAATCTCTGAGTTGACTCTCACAAGGCAAGATTTGAGTTTTGGAGGGACTTGGGGTAGGGGATCAAAACAAGACCAGCAGCTAAGTCTGAGTTAATGTTGGCTGACAAAGGTTAAAGGTGATGCCAGAACATGCGACAGGGTCATCCTGTTGATGATCACAGTACCCTAAATGTGGAGAATTAGGGTACATGCTGAGGAGACACACATGTGATTAAAATTACCATGTTCTGTTTCAGCCTCTTGTTACCATATTGTATTAGATTGGCCAAAAGTTCATTAGGATTTTCCCATAACATCTTAAGAACTTTTTGGCCAACCCAATAGCTTGATCCCTGCTTAGTCTGGTTAGGTGAGCAGTGTTGGAAGGCATTCAGAATATGGGAGAAATACTGGAAATCATATCTTCCATTTCTCTGTGCCATCAGGCTAGAAGCTAGGTAGTTTGAAAAAAGATTGGTTAATGTATAGTTTTTTTACTCAGAGTATCAACAGCTCTGTTTTTTTTTTTTTAATGCAAAATACAGAAGCTAAAGGCCCATGAATCTTTTTTGCCTAGTGGTAGGAAATTCAGTGATTCACCCAAAGGAAGTGAATCACAGTCTCCTGGGAAGGTGAGCTACTTTTGCTTATCCAAAAGGGGCACAGGTGGCCGAGCTCCTAACTGGATTTCTGGCCAGCTCTCATAGGCATTTTATGTTCCTGGTCAGATGCAGGGAAGAAAAGGGTGCTTCCAGAAGGAACCCCTGCTAGCTATCCTCCACTGATTGGGGATTAATTGAGTCAGACTTTTCTCTAAAGGTGGACCTCCAAATTATGTGATATGCACAACATTTTAAAAAGTTGACATGCTGAGCCATACCGGCTATGAAAACCCAAGCATCTCTGCCCGGTCTGCTCATAAGACAGATTTGCCTTGGCCAAAAAGGACTTGTTTGGATACATTGAGGCAGAAACTGTTTAAAAATCTTGCAGATGTTTGCACCTATATTATCATCATGTCTCCCTAAAGGAGTGACTTTTAAAGGAAGTTTGAGTGGAAAGTGGACTGACACCTTTAAGACCTAGAAAGAATTCATTTTAATATTGAGTTGACTTTGCCTAATGAAGGCAACAGGGGTGTTAGAGTCTGTGACAAGGTTAACCTGTTGATGGAATCACAGTGCCTCAAATGTAGAAAATTAGAAGGATACATAATGAGACAGACATGTAATTAAAATTATACAGTTAATTCTTTTATTGAAGTCAAAATAATTCTTGAGTGTAATGTGAACAAATGATTTCTATGTATAGGCAAAGTAAAGGAAATAAATTTTAAACTGTGTTTATCAAGCAAGAAAGATAATACTTTTAAAGTGACCAGTTATAAACTAATTAAAAACTATAGTGAAATATAAAATGTTGGCATATTGAACCATCCTTAGTGCATTAACTTTTGTGGTCTGGCTGAAAAAATTTTGTATACTTTGAGTAAAGCTTGGAACATAACCTCTGTTTAGTTGGACAGGAGGATAAAAAGTTAAAAACTATTCTTTATTGGTTATTAATAGTTACTAAGAGTTATTCTATAATGATTCTGTATTAATGAGTCATTTTTGAGTACTGCCAACTTAAAAGAAAACAGATATAATTTGAATGCTGAAATAAGTATTATGTATAATGCTCAGTTTGAAATTTGGGGGCAAATCAAAGGAACCTCATTATTCATACTATCCTTATGCTATGCTATGTTAAGTCACTTCAGTCGTGTCCGACTCTGTGTGACCCCATAGATGGCAGCCACCAGGCTCACCCGTCCCTGGGATTCTCCAGGCAAGAACACTGGAGTGGGTTGCCATTTCCTTCTCCAATGCATGAAAGTGAAAAGTGAAAGTGAAGTAGCTCAGTTGTGTCCGACTCTTAGCGACCCCATGGATTGCAGCCTACCAGGCTCCTCCATCCATGGGATTTTCCAGGCAAGAGTATTGGAGTGGCGTGCCATTGCCTTCTCCGACTATC
>NW_011494688.1:1367219-1367325 GCF_000754665.1 Bison bison bison | reverse complement strand
ATGAGTGGGCTGGTGTCGTGTGTCTCAGCTGGCGATTATGAAGCAGATGAGCGGGCAGGTGTCGCGGGGCTCAGCTGGCGATTATCAAGCAGATGAGCGGGCAAGT
>NW_011494688.1:1354581-1366734 GCF_000754665.1 Bison bison bison | reverse complement strand
TCTCAAGAGTCTTCTCCAACACCATAGTTCAAAAGCATCAATTCTTCGGCACTCAGCCTTCTTCACAGTCCAACTCTCACATCCATACATGACCACAGGAAAAACCATAGCCTTGACTAGACGAAACTTTGTTGGCAAAGTAATGTCTCTGCTTTTGAATATGCTATCTAGGTTGGTCATAACTTTCCTTCCAAGGAGTAAGCGTCTTTTAATTTCATGGCTGCAGTCACCATCTGCAGTGATTTTGGAGCCCAAAAAGATAAAGTCTGACACTGTTTCCCCATCTATTTCCCATGAAGTGATGGGACCAGATGCCATGATCTTTGTTTTCTGAATGTTGAACTTTGAGAATGGTTACACTGCTTTAAAAACATTTTAACAACAACAAAATAGATGTTTGGGCACACCAGACCAAAGAATGGTACTTATTGCTACATATTATGATGTAGAAATGTAGTTTTCAAAATAATTTACAAGTTTTTCAAATTTAAGAATGTGATATTATTTTTCCTACTTGCTCAACTTGCTTGGAGTGATATATAAAAAAAATGAGAACAGTGGTGCTGTATAAGCTTTTACTGTCTTCACATGAGATTCTATTGTGGCTGAATTTTCTTGGTAATAACTCATTCAATTAGTGCTTCAGGCCCAGAAAGCTTATTTTTGAACTCCACCAACTTCAAGTCGGGAGAGAGATGATTTTAGCTTTGGTTTTCAAGTGGAGGCATGTTGAACAGACGAACCTTTTGAGTCTGTAATAAAAACAGCATCGCAGGATGCCCTACTTCAGGCAGAGCCAAGGGTGGCCTATTTTCATCCTCGCGCAGTGAATGGGGCTTCTCTTTGGCAGGGGGCATCCTGTAAACCGACCTCCCTGGCCTTCTTCCCTGTTGTAAAGGAAGTGCTCTTCCTGTCCTTATCAACGATGAGCTTACAGTTTCATGGGGCTCTGAAGCCATGAGACACATGAGAGATTCTAAGAGGCTGGGCTGGCACTCATGGAAATGGAAGGAAAAAGCCGGAGGGCAGTCTGTGGATGGGAAAAGAGAAGGGAAAGTGTTATTCTAGATTCTGCCTTCCTTCCACTGACTTTCTGTGGGTTGTGCTCCGCCCCCCTCACTTACCAGCTTTTATAAAACAATAGATTGTCATGTCAGAGAAGAATGAGAACGATGTTATGGGAAGATGTGGCCCTTGAGAGCTTTCTCCTCTGAGGCAGCTTGATGATTGAGTCGTTAAAGTTCCAGCGGCTCTTATGATGATGTAGCTGGAACAAAATACAAAGGAAACATCCAGTTCCTTGTGACTGATATATCCACCCTTTCAAAAGAGTGATGGATAAAAATAATTTTTGAAAGACCTTATTTGCATGTAAGAAAACATGCCAGCTGATTCATTGTTAAATGATGAGAAACCTATATACCAGTCATTTTCAGTCTGGATGTAAATTTATTTTTCACTTGTTTTCAGTGTCTGGTTATCTACAGTAAGCAGATTCTCATAAATCAGTACTAATGGAGACATTTAGGATGATTGCTAATATTTAGACAAATAGATTTGAAAAAATGAGGATGTTAGAACTACCTTAAAAGTAATCAGAACCTGGGGAATTGCTATTTAGCTATATTTCCCTTGGCTGTTTCCTGTAGGTCTAGTGTCACAAAAGAGCCACCACCTTCAGTTGGAATAAAGGGGAAAACAAGGAAAAATGTCACGTGGAGTTTAACTTTCTCAAACCTTTATTTAACCATTTTTCTCTTGTATGTATTCTGGTACTGCTGCTGCTAAGTCTCGTCAGTCGTGTCCGACTCTGTGCGACCCCATAGACGGCAGCCCACCAGGCTCCCCCGTCCCTGGGATTCTCTAGGCAAGAACACTGGAGTGGGTTGCCATTTCCTTCTCCAATGCATAAAAGTGAAAAGTGAAAGTGAAGTCGCTCAGTCATGTCCGACTCTTATCGACCCCATGGACTGTAGCCCACTAGGCTCCTCCATCCATGGGATTTTCCAGGCAAGAGTATTGGAGTGGGGTGCCATTGCCTTCTCCGTGTAGGTATTCTAGACCCGTCCAAATCCCAAGGTCATTTACTATTTAGCTTTGAAGTCTCTAAGACATGGAGAATTTGGTAGCCATACGCAGAGAGAGATAAACCTGAGACATATTTTAATTTCCTCTGAAAACAGAACACCATGAGAACAATTTAAATGGTTGGAAAATGTATTTGAATTAAACAGAGAGTTCTTAACTTGAAGGAGTTGGAATGGATCATGGAAGTAGGTCATGGGATTTTATTCTCCAGAGCATCCAGGACAGAGCAGTGAAAGAGGGAGAAAGAATGCCTAGTGATTGTGTACATTCAAACCTCCCAGCCAGTTTGTAGATTGCATGTTATCCTCGAGGCTTTATATGAGAGTAAACCAACTCGGAGGTTACGCAACTTGCCCACAGCTTTTCACAGCTAGGAAATGCTGGAGCCAAGATTCAAATTCAAGTCTTCCTGTTTCTAAAAGCTGTGTTCTTGAGCCGCTCCACGGTGCTGTTTCCTCTAAAGATAATTTCCGTCCATTGCATTTTCTTTGAAAAACAGTCAACAAATTGTGCTTGCAGATTGATTTTTCAGCCCCCTGCTGCTGTGTGAATCAGAAAAGACATCTCACTGACACTGACAGCAGGTCCCTGGGTACCATCGGAAGTGTGTCTAGCTATATGTGAATATATCCTTCTTCAGAAGTTGTTAACACTTCAATTCCTTGAATTTAGCTTGTGTGAAACTTTCCAGTAGTCACAAAACAGTAACCCTTCTTGACAAAGCTGTAAAAGGGGAAATTGTATGAGATGAGACACCCACATTCTACAGGCAGGGTAGTGTTGGTGGGATAATGTTGAGCATAATTGCCTTCCACATTCTATAGGCAACCTGTATACAACTTAGATCAGAAGTATAGTCTTTGAAAACCTTATTGAAAAAAAAAAAAAACGTTTCATATAATTGAATGAAGCTTGAATTTCTAGGCAGCTTTATAAAGTTCTGAAGAGTTTAAGATGAGAAGGTTGACTTTGTGGGTAGTGTTTGGCATTCATCAATCTTTATTGATGTTACGCAGACTCATTTCAAGGCCTTGCCCTCCTCTTATGATTTGAAAGACATTGCTGGCAAAGAGAATCCCTAAAGTCCCTCGTCACTTCATTGGGTGTAGAATATCAAGAATACTAATGGAATATAATAGGCAATTTTTCAGTGATCTTTCCTTTTGAAAGATCCAGGAGGGAATACTGCCTAGGACTCTGGCCATGGATTCATTCTTTTGGACTAGCTTTGCGGTTCCTAATTTTCTTTCTGCAAGCTTGAAGTCAGCCTTCTGGTTAGCATCTCTATCAGAACATAAATGTCTGGATTAGAATCTTGTCCACAGTGAAAAGAAACCCTGGGCTCTCCGCTGTTACCTCCAGTGCTCAGCAACAGTCTCTTTGGAAGAACAAGATCAGTGATGCTCTTCACCTGAGCAGCCATTCTGGATCCTGCCAGACCTTCGTCCCAGAGTGATGATGCTGGTTGCTAGGAACAAATCACAGTAGAAGAACTGTTGGTGCCGAGGATGCCTGTAGTGATGGTGATCACACCAAGATTTATAGGGGCACATTCCTGGCAGTGTGGAGGGCAGAGCAGCGATCCCTTGAGGTTTGTCCCTGCCCAAGGATGTGGTTTAAAGTGTTCCTCAGCTGATCAATCCACTCTGCTGGTTTGTACCATGCTGTCTGCCAGGGGATGGATGTCACCTCTCCTACCCCCTGGGATGATCAAGGTTTCTATAGGTTTTAAAAGTAACATTGTCCACGAGTTTGCAGGAACGTGTTATTCTGGGTTCCTTTTTTCCCCTAGAAGGCAAAGTACTTCCGAGTTTATGGAGCAGGACGTAGAGTGTGCTGGTGAGATTCCTCTCTGGTTTTAGATGTGACCTTGCCACAGGGCTGTCACTGTCCCAGAAGGCAGTAGAAGCCCTTGGGATACACTTGTCAGATCCTTCAGTGATGGCAGAAATCACTCAGTTCCTTAAGTGACTTTTCTCTCCGGGGCCAGGCCAAAGGTTGGCTCTGCACACACCAGCAAAGTGTGAGTCATGAGAGCAAATGGCCTAGAGACAGCTGCATCTACAGTCTCTCAGGGGCCC
The DNA here is from genome assembly GCF_000754665.1 of Bison bison bison. Taxonomy (NCBI): domain Eukaryota; kingdom Metazoa; phylum Chordata; class Mammalia; order Artiodactyla; family Bovidae; genus Bison; species Bison bison. The sequence goes on along the minus strand of NW_011494688.1, from coordinate 1,362,565 downwards.
CGCCCTACCCTGAGGCCAACTCATTCTGCCCAAGGAACCAGCATCCTGCTGGTCTGAGCACTCATGAAGCCCTTTTGAAATGTTGCTAGTCTAAATTGAAAAGTATCATATACTGGATTTCAAAGATTTAGTGTGAAGAAAATGAATGTCAATTGTTGAAATGGTGAAATAGTACTCTTTTATATATATATATATTGGGTTAAACAAAATATATCAGCTTTTACCTTTTTATTGTGGCATCTAGAAAATTAAAAAACAAGCAAACAAAAAACATGTGACTCTGTTATGTTCTATAGAAGTATAGACTTCTATTTCCTAGGACCTGGAGCCCCATACTCTAGCTGCTGTATTATATACTGCTGCTGCTGCTGCTAAGTCACTTCAGTCCTGTCTGTGTGATCCCATAGACGGCAGCCCACCAGGCTCCCCCGTCCCTGGGATTCTCCAGGCAAGAACACTGGAGTGGGTTGCCATTTCCTTCTCCAATGCATGAAAGTGAAAAGTGAAAGTGAAGTTGCTCAGTCGTGTCCGACTCTTTGTGACCCCATGGACTGCAGCCCATCAGGCTCCTCCATCCACGAGATTTTCCAGGCAAGAATACTGGAGTGGGGTGCCATCACCTTCTCCAGTATTATATACTAGCATTTCTTATATACAAAGAGATCTTTCATGTAGGGCTAAGACATGACAATTCAGAGACTCCTCCACACATCCCTAGCTTCATCTGAAATCTGCCGTTTGACCATCTCACTGACCCTTTGAGACTAGGCATTTGTTGTGGATAAAAGGATAAAGGTCAGTACTTCAATCAGGTTGGCATCTTGAGAAAAGGTCAGGCATCCAGGGAGTCATGGAACAAGGTTGGAGCCATTGGCCAAAATTTTATCTCTGAATAATCTGTGAATATCAGTTACAATAAATCTTGAGTCTGCTCAGTTGGAGGGGAGCCACAGCTCAAAAGAAGATATTTCAAAGGAATTAGTAATCAATTCCTCACTTCCTCTAGGGCAGGAAGCTGCTTCCAGTAAACACAGAATTGACCTTGCTAGAATCCCACAGCTCTCCCCAGCTAGCAGGTTGAGGTCATTGGGGATGAGGAATCATTTTCAAACAGCTGAGTAGAGAAAATACACAAAGCAGATGAGAAAGGGTTAGTGGTTCTGTCCCCACCAGGTTATCACAGGAGGCAAATAGTAAGGGAAGAAGATGTACGATTTGTATAAATAGGTCAGATCTTTTGGAAAACAGAAAATGGAATACGAATAAATGTCAATAAATGAATCTATCAGCCTCTGCTTTTCTCTTTCTGTGCCAGGGGAGCTCTTACACACTCCAGTCTGAGTCAGAGGAAGGAAAGTTGTGGGAGCCTTACTTTTCCTGCCTTTCTAATGAAGAAATAAATACTGAAAATGTTATGATGACATTTAAGGTTTCTCCAGAGTGCCTTAGTTTCATGTAATTATTTTGGATTTTTTTTCAGTGCTCTAAATTTCTCTGAGTGTCAACCCTTAGAAACATCACAAATCTCCCAATTTGGCAGACACAAAGGCTAGACATGTATGCCCAGGTTGTGGCGATTAGGGCAGTCTTTGATGAGCATTTGCAGAATGCTGCAGGAGGTGTTTCTTGCCATTTCTTCTCTGGATTTCCCAGCTGCCTGGGACTGAGTCCTGTCTAAACTTCTACACTGGGGATGAAAGGGCTTTGTAAGCAATGTCAGGGGGGATTTCCTCTGGCAAGCTGTGCCTGTCTGCTCCTCCTTCATTTACAAAGCACTATGTTAACTTCAATGGTCCCTGTGTATTTAGGACCATTCCTCTAAATAGAATAAAACCATAGAGCCTTACAGATGATAAAGATTCTTAAAAAGTATCTACTGTCACCCTCTAATTTTTAAAGGAAGTGCCCCAGTGAGGTTAAGTCATTTACACAGGGTCACGTCGTCTGGGTCTTCTTTTCTACTATGGAAGGTCCTCACATTTCGTCACACAACCTCCAAGGGCTCATTTCATCTGCAAGAATAAGCTGAATGGCATGAGCCCAGTTTTATATTGATGTCAGGACTAAGTGACTGTCATTTGGGGACATTAACTACGGAAATCTGTACATGACGCAGGGCACACCTAGTCTCATGATGATTTGGGGATTCCCGGCTCTGTCTATTTTATAGCGGACTTCATTTATTTTAGTTAATATAGGTTACAAGCGCTGAGATGCTTTTACTGGAATCGCATTGGTCCCTCTCCTTCTTCAACAGGGAAAACAGTGAATTTAGTATCCTTCCAAAAGTGTGTTTCCTTGGAGATAATGGTCCTCTTCTGTGTATGTGCTAAGTCGCTCAGTCAAGTCTGACTCTTTGTGACCTCATGAACTGTAGCCCACCAGACTCCTCTGCCCATGGAATTCTCCAGCCAGGAGTACTGAGTGGACTGCCGTGCCCTCCTCCGGGGGAGATGCTTCTACTTTTGCCTTTTTCCTGAACCATCACCATTCCCCTCACCAGCCGATACTTCATCTCCAGCCTCCCTTTGTCCTTATTCCCCTCTGGCACACACAGACTGTGACATTTTCACAGTGCTTTAAAGTGAAATGCCTTGTGTTCTTAGGGGCTCTTTTCCTACCTGAGGGGAGCCCTCTGGTCTTCATTAAACACGTCTCCTTTTCCATCAAGCCCATGGGACCGTGCACTGGCTCCTGTGATGTGGCTTCGTGGCATTTGGCAGAGCGAGCGATACTGGGGAAAGTGCCCATTCTCACACCCCACTGATGTTTCCTGTCATGTGTGGAATTTGTTTCCTGTTACTCTTGCCAACCCGGGAAGGGTCTGCTTAAAATATGACACTTCCTGCTTCCGGAGGAAGCATGTGTAATGTGTAATATCCACATATGAGCATGTGTAATATCCAAGGCCCAGAGTCATCTCAGATCAAACAGAATGGCCACATGGCCAAGTCAGTTAATCTGGAGTGGCATTCTACTTCCACATATCTCTGGGGTGCCATATTATCATTTTTTTCAAAGGCATTTTCATTGAGCATGGTAGTTTGGGGTAAGGCTTTATTTACCCTAATAATATAAAATAGACCTTGCTGTATCCTAGTCTCTTTCCCATAGATACAGCCCCAGACTAAGTTGGAAGTTAGAACTGCTTTTGAAACAGCCAGTGGCATTGGTATTTAGAAAAAAAAAAAACTATCAGGATCCATAGCTTGTATATGTGATTTGCCCTTGGCTATATAGAAACACTTAAAAGAACAAGCAAGGAGAGAGACAAAGGGGAATAAAATACTTTATTTTGAACTACATCCTGATTTTCTTTCTAATCCAAATGTCTGAATGTTATTCTGAACCCAAAGAAGTTACCAAAAAGTCTCTAAGCTCTTATTCATCTCTAAACTGAAAACCCATATTAATTCATGCTAATTGTAGGAATTAAGAGATGAAGGGGACAGGGGAGCATGCTGAGACAATCAGATGCTACCCAGAGTTATTACTAATTGATCCTGAGTCAAGCTGCTTGAGCCTTGGAGATGCGGAACACGCCCTGAGATGCAATCTTCTCAAACCCTGTTGGCCCTGGATGGGTACATTTTGTTCTAATGGATGAGATATTTGCTTCTTGGGAGCATTTTTCTTCACTGCAGGCAAGAAAAATTGCTTTTTAAAATATACCTCTTCATAACTGAGGAACACAAAACCGCTTTATGGCTTAACATTTAAAAAGTGACTGGCCATTGTCAAAAGTACCAAGGCATCAAAGCACCCAGGCACGGCGTTGGCAGCAGGCCAGAGATTGCTTCTGCTTTCCTTTCCTCCTTGTTCTTTGAACAAACAGGTTATAATTTGAAAACAATGTAATGGAGACACATGTGATGATAAATGTCGTAGGTTGCATTGGGCGGGTATAAAATACACTAGCTGTTTGGATTTGCCTGCTTTCCTTTGTGATCCATAATCATACGAAAGAGCCTTGGTCCACTCTCAGTGTCTGTATTCCTGTCATTGGTTGACATGTTCATGACAGTCCTGAGAAACAAGATACATTACTGCATTAGCCCCTTCAACAACTTCCCTGATAAACCCGGATGAGAAGCAAGGTGCACCATTCTAATTGGGAGTTAATCCAGAAATTCTTGTTTGAAGCTGTTATTACAGGTATTTAGGACATCTTGTTTGCTGATGATGTGGGAAAGCTGCCTTTGATAGTGAGCTTTGTCAAAACCAGGAATGGTACTTACCTCTGAATTTCAGTTCTCATTTTACAATAAGGTGGAAGGTGGAGGGGAACATAAATCAGTGTCATCAGTTCAGTAAGTATTGTGATCCTGCTGCTTCTGCTAAGTCGCTTCAGTCGTGTCCAACTCTGTGCGACCTCATAGATGGCAGCCCACCAGGCTCCCCCGTCCCAAGGATTCTCCAGGCAAGAACACTGTGATCCTAGTATGTACCAATCATCATGTTTTCTCTTTTTTCCTAAACATGGAATTTCAAGTGAATTGTTTCTTGTGACCTGGAACATTGCATTAATTTGTGCTTCAGAATTGCTTCAAAATTGAGTTTATTAAAGAAAACTAGCTCCCAGAACAGTGACTTTTTATTACTTGAATTTTCACTGCTATGTAATTGTGGTATTAGCAGAAGAGATTCATTTTCAAAATAATGAAAATGCAAAAATAATGTGTCATTCGAGATGTAATTTATCAGCACCAAGATTGTGCGGGATTCAACTACAGAACTGGTAAAGAACTGTAACCAAAGCAACATAGTAAATTTTTTTTTTTTTTGCAACATAGTAAATTAGAAAGTCCTCCAGACACTACCGCATCATGACTTTTATGGCCTGTTCACGTGTGTGCTCAGTCACTCAGTCATGTCCAGCTCTTTGCAGCTCCGTGGACTGTAGCCCACAAGGCTCCTCCATCCATGGAATTTTCCAGGCAGGAATACTGGAGTGGGTTGCCATTTCCTACTCCAGGGGATCTTTCCAAACCAGGGATCAAACCTGAGACTCTTGCATCTCCTGCATTGGCAGGTATATTCTTTACCACTAGCGCCGCCTGGGAAGCCCCATTCACACTTCAGTATTTAAATATATGTTAAGCATGTTAAAGAACGAAAATAAGAATGTTTTTCTTAGTTGTTTAAAAACTTGAAAAGAACAATTGCTCCCTCTAGTGACAAATCATAAATTAGCAACAAAATGAAAACACTGGATGAAAAAAAACCCTATGTTTGAAATCAAACGATTTGTGGCTGAAATCAATAGAGATTAAAATGTGGAAAAGTAGGTGAGTGGTAAGCCTTTACTTTGTGTTTTTAAGTGTTAATAGTCACTCCCTGTACAGTCTTTCCATTCCTTTGTTAATAGTCTTTACTTTTATATTAGCTTTTTTTTTTTTTTATTAGCTTTTTTTTTTTTTTTTTTTTGAGAAGCAGTATGTCATGTAAATGGGTTTAAGTATAAAATCGTGGTGGTTGATTTGGAATTCTTTCATAATTTTTAGCTTTAGTAATGTTCAGTTTGGTGGTGCTAGTGGTAAAGAACCCGCCTGCCAGTGCAGGAGACATAAGAGACGCAGGTTTGATCCCTGAGTCCGAAGATCCCCTGCAGGAGGGCATGGCAACTCACTCCAGTATTCTTGCCTGGAGAATTCCATGGACAGAGGAGCCTGGAGGGCTACAGTCCATAGGGTCGCAAAGAGTCGGACACAACTGAAGTGACTTAGTACACATAATCTTCAGTTTTGTTTTTTTTTAGTTGCAGTTAAATATATTAGTTTTGATACTATTTCACTTTGCCAAAATTTCAGTACAGTAAATGGATATAAGGTAGAGGTAGAAACAGTAAAGAAACTGAAAGAAGGAAAACAGTTACCGTGTTATTACTCAGAAATATCATTGACATTTGAGGTAGATCTGTATGTATCTTTTCTCATTTTTTAATGAAAACCTCTGACATTTTCATGTTTAATGGTAATGTGTAAGCAGCATTGGGGTGGTCTCCTGGTTAACTAAAAATGAGTTCAAAGGCTCAGAAAAATATGTAGGTTTGTGTGTGTTCTGATACAGCTACATCTGAGATGGGCAAGGGCCGCCGACCATGGCTACCATCTTGCTTGACACATACCAGGAGCTCAGAAAATCTTTGCTGAAAGCCTCAGTATTTAGACAAGCTCTTAATGGGAAGAAGGGAAGAATCGGGAGTAGAGCAGGGCTTTGTGAGGATACTAAGCCAAGATCCACAGTGTTCTCTGATTGCCCCCAAGCGTCTGCCCGTGTCACAATCGTGCACTCTCCTTGAAATTTCAAAGGCTTTTTTATTTTTAATCTACTCCTGAAGTCAATGTTCCCAGAAGGAATGATGTTTGAATTTGAAGTAAATTAGGCATAAGGGCATGGGGATCCTATAATCAAGATAAGGTTCGGAGTAAAGAAAGAAAGATATGACGGGAGGTTTTGGAAAGTTGTGGTTACTTTCCAAAGGCATGTGCAGAATCTCTTTTGTTTCACTGTCATCATTGTCTCAGGGATCCAGTAAGGAAAAGATGCGGGATAGAAAAAGCTAAGCATTCCATCTAGGTCATCAGGCGGCGCTGATACATCCTCACCGGTCTTGCCTGTGCGCGCTCACACACAAGTTTCATTCTATTCAAGTCTTTTGTTCCCCCCTCTCCATGCTTTTCCTTCAGTTGGACACTAGGGGGAAGTGTTGTAAACGGTAGATGAATACGAATGGCTAAGAATGAATAGATCTCTTATGTACTTATAAACCTGTACGTATTTACATTTTCTATTTATTTACTTATGTTGGATATAAACATTTTCTAAGCCTGAGTAAGTTGATTAACCCCTAGATAGCTTTTCATAGGAATTCTTCTCATGTAGTTACTGTTGTATGTGCGTATAGGATCTGTATACAGCATTTCTGAGAGGAAAATACTAATTTAGGGAGCAGGGATTTCACTGAAGAAACTTCACATATTAGCAAAAGCTTCAAAGGAAAACATACAGCTTCTGATAATGTGAATTAGAGGCCTCACCATGTATTATATGAACTTAGTGCATACTCAGCCCACTAGGCTACTCTGTCCGCGGAATTTTCCAGGCAAGATTCTGAGTGGGTTGCCATTTCCTATATTAACTTAGTATACAGTAATAAAATAATGCTTTTACATAGTGTGTTAGGATTTTAATCCTGGATTGTCAATTCTCAACTCTCAGACTATTTACAGACATTTTTTCATCTCTGTTCTTTCAGGCATGAAATTATGCTTTGATTAATGGTTATACAAATAGGAATGCTCTTTGGAAAGCAAATCCAAATAACACAAGAAGGATGGTGTTAAAAAGAAAGGAGAAATTACCCACAACCCACATCACTCCCATGACCACTTCAGTGCTTTGGTGAATGTCTTTCTGCACATTGTCCTGCCTTCTGTTTCGTGTCCTGTCCCTTCCCTGCCACCCTTCTGCCTGTAAGAAGTAACACTTGACTCAGTTTTGCTGCTCAGATATGTCTCCTGAAAGCCACTCCAAGTTCCCACAAGCGCATCAAGCTCAGTGTCCTTTCAATATGAGTTTATGGAAAACCACCTCTTTTTAGTTTTCTCAGACAATGCCTTGAATGTCAGTTCCAGTTGCGTAGGTGATCTTTTTGACCTACCCACTGTACCTCCCGTATGAATTTATGCTTTTAGATAAAATTTAGGGACTTTTTGCCCCATAAGCCTCTCCACATTGGGAACTCTCAAACTGCAGAGGAATCACTCAGGAATCAACTTCCTGTTCCCCACTCCTGGAGATCCTGAGCCGATGGATCTTCTGGTGAGCGTCTCAGAAATGCCTGTGTTCCAGACTGCCAGCACCCCTAGGTGATTTGGAACAGCTAATCTCAAGCCTGGATTTTGAAAAACTCCACACATCACCAAAGACAAGCAGAGGAACATTATTTAAGTTGTTATTCTCTCTTCCTCTCACTCTCACC